>NW_021620849.1:4697913-4740354 GCF_004785775.1 Grammomys surdaster
ACACACACACACACACACACACACACACACACACACACACACACACACACACGGTCAGGGAAGGAATAAAGAAAGAAATGAAAGACTTTTTAGAATTTAATGAAAATGAAGACCCAATATATTCAAACTTATGGGTCACAGTGAAAGCAGTGCTAATTGGAAAACTCATAGCCCTGAGTGCCTCCATAAAGAAACTGGAGAGAGCATACCCTTCAGCTTAACAGTATACCTGAGAGCTCTAGAACAAAAAGCAGCAAATACACCCAAGAGGAGTAGATGGCAGGAAATAATCAAACGCAGGGCTGAAGTCAACCAAGTAAAAACAAAGAGAACTATATAGAGAATCAACAAAATTAGGAGCTGGTTCTTTGAGAAAATCAACAAGATAGATAAACCCTTAGCCAGATTAACCAGAGGGCACAGAGACAGTATCCATCAAATTAACAATTTTCAGAAATGAAAAGGGAGACATAACAACAGAAACTGAGGAAATTCAAAAAATAAGTAGATCCCACTACAAAAGTCTATATTCAACAAAACTGGAAAGTCTAGATGAAATGGATGATTTTCTAGACAGATACCAGGTACCAAAGTTAAATCAGGATCAGATAAACCATCTAAACAGTCCCATAACCCCTAATGAAATAGAAGCTGTCATTAGAAGTCCCTAACCAAAACAAAACAAAACAAAACAAAACAAAACAAAACAAAACAAAACAAAACAAAATCCCAGGACCAGATGGGGTTAGTGCAGAATTCTATCAGACCTTCAAAGAAAACCTAATATCAATACTCTTCAAACTATTCCACAAAACAGAAATAGAAGAGACACAGCCCAATTCTTTCTATAAAGCCACAGTTACACTGATACCTAAACCAGAAAAAGACCAAACAAAGAAAGAGAACTTCAGACCAATTTCCTTTATGAATATCAATGCGAAAATACTCAATAAAATTCTCACAAACTAAATCCAAGAACACATCAAAATAATCATTCATCATGATCAAGTAGGCTTCATCCTAGGGATGTGGGGATGGTTCAATATATATTTGAAATTACTCGTAATTACACTCTTCTGTATGCTTGCGTCCTTTGGCCACTTGATTCTAAAGTTCATATTTCCCCCTTCCTGCCTGCCCTCTTCCTTCTCCCTCTCCTCTTCTCCCCTGGACAGTAAACCTGGAGTCTTGCACATGCTAGGCAAGTGTCAGTCACAGAGTTGTCTATCCTCAGCCCCTTTTGTAATTTGAACATTGAGAGAGAGCTTTACTGAGTGGTCTGGGTAGGCCTTGAACTTGAGTCTTATTGCCACAACTCCCCAAGTGCCTGGGATTACAGGTCTGTGTCGCTGTGTACGTTGTCTGCTTTCTTCTACTCACCTGTAAATCTTAAGTCTAACTTCTAGAATCGCCTCCAACCTTTTTCCAAACCATCTTGAACAGCCATCTTTGATTTTGAAATTTCAAGAATTTCCTTGAAGTCATACTGGCCCTAATGCATGTGATTCTACAGTTGGAAAACGAAAACCAGATCTGTGTTTGTGACAGCTGTGATGGCAAATCTCGGTTGTCAACTTGATCTGTCTGGGAAGAGGTAAGCTCACTGGAAGAATTCATCAGACTGGTCTATGGGCAAGTTCTGTAGGACATTTTCTTGATTGATAATTGGTGTAGAAGGACTTAGCCACCATGAGACATACAGCCCTACACAGATGGAGGGCTTAGGCTCTATGAAACAACTGAGAAAATCAGAGTGAACAAACCACTAAGTAGTAGTGTTCCTCTGTGGCTTCTGCCTTGAGTGCCCTCCTTGTGTTCCTGCCTTGGCTTCCCTAGATGGTGGACTATGAAACGTAAGATGAAATGAACTGTTTACTCTCCAAGTTGCTTTACAAGTTTCACAGCAACAGAAAAAAAACAAATAGAAAACCAAAAAAGCCAGGACATCCCCATCCACCACGGTACCTTAGGTACCATCTGAGCTGATTCTTCTCTCTTACTGCATGACACTGACAGGCCACTTATGTGATGTCTTCATTCAAGATGTGTGGGCTGGTTTGCATTTCTTATGTTTCCATTGCTGGGGACCCAGAGGACTGGACTGTGGCTCTGACAGGCCCTTGGAAAAATGCTTATCAGAGTTGAAAGGAAGCCCAGTGACCTGACTCTTCAGGTGAGGAATCCAAGCTCTAGGGAGAAATTATGTCCTGTCCAAGATCTCACAGCCAGGCACAGCAAAGCCAGATGCATGTTCTCTGCCCTGAAGCACAGTTACGACTTTTTTTTAACCTCCTCTTACATCTAATCTGTGGGCAGGGAAAGTATGAGAGAAATGTTTGAATGAATTTTTAAAACTAGCAATAACAACGGTATATCAATAATGAAGTCTTTGTAGTCTTACCCCTCAACTTCTCTCAAATGACATCTTTCTGATGCCATTATGCCAAACCTAATTTTCCCTTTTCCTTATTTAACTATTGATTTATGCATTCTTTCTTAGGAGAAGAAGTCCTTTTGCTACAAGTACATCTTTCTCAGAGTAATTCCTTCCCAACTTTTCATGGACATCTTGGCCAGGAGCTGTGTTGTGGTTAAGCTGCTGGCAGGCCTCAGAACCATCACTTGGGATTTTCAAGTTATTTCTGTAATAATTTTTTTTTAGCTTGGAAAGTTTATAGCAACTCCTGAATTTTCTGGTAAAGGAAGATGAACCCAGCCCTTGGGTCTGTGGAGTTCTGTCGTCTTCTTCACTGATCAAAGTGAGTCATCTGCATGTTCTCCACACAGGAGCATCTCCATGTCCTTCCCAGCCACTGAGTGTTGTGTTTTTAAGGACCAAGCCATTAGAGTTTGAATGGTTCATTCTTTTGTTAGTGAGTAATCGTGGTTGAATGTAGCCATGCTCCTTAAATATTCTAAAGATTTAGCCACCTAATGAGAAAGCAAGCTTATATCTGGTAGGAAACGAGAAGAATTTATCCACTGGAATGATGTGTATTCTGACCTAACTCCTGCACACAGCAAACACACAAACCTTACATGTACAACATGCTACTGAGGTTGACTTTGGCCCACATGAACTCAGAATTTCATTATCTTTGAGATTTTCACAAATCAGATAATTCTCCAGGATTGATGAGTTCATCTGTTCTGTTCCTTGAAGTTCAATATCCATCTCTCAAATTACTGTTTTTCGTAGACTCATTTGAGGGGAGCTGTGCTGGTTTTTTTTATACCTTTGCCATGTTGATTAAATGGTAGATACAAGAGAGGGACATTCAAGACAAATTCAATTGCCTCCCCACAACTATAGCTGCAGATGTTGAGAGACAGGCTCCTCCCTTTCCCATCAAGCCACTTCTTACTGGAAGATTCCTAAAAATCTTCAAACACTTTGAGACTAGGTCATTTCGAGCAGCTTAGGTTCATCCTCTATAGTCCTTGATGAACATGTCACCTCTTCTCCACTGCCTCCTCTCTTCCACGCTCTTCAGGCCTTGCTCTGAGTTCTCCTGTTTTACTTGTTGACATTGACACTGCACTCCCACTGCCTCCCACTGTCCTCTCATGACCCAGTTTCCTACTTTCTGTTTCAGGTGCTGACAAGGCTCACCTCCTATGACTTCCATTACTCAGGCATCCATCATCATGAGGCTGAGGTGGAAGTTTGCCCTGCCCCAAGTCCCTGCTTCCTGATCAGACTTCTGTACTCTCAGTGATTTTCCCTATTGAAGATGGATGCCGTGCATCCAGATCACTGAACTGAACACTCACCAAAGTGTTTACAAGGGCCATTCCCTCATCTCTTTCCTCCCTGCTGTCCTGTCATGATGCTGAGACTGGTCCTGGACTGTAGACATCCCAGAATTTCATTCACACCTGTCATTTCTAGTCCTCTCTAGCTCCAGGGACCCTTACACCCTCTGCTGCATCTACCCATTCCACATGGTCAGCCTGCACCTTGTCACGTTTCACACAACCAGGTAACTTCAGTCCCCTCCCTTCACAGCCTTCAGTGGGGACTCTTATTACACACGTATTTTCTTTTTAACATCAAAGGTTCAGGTCTCTTTTCCCTCAGTTTGTCTGAGATGATCAGTTGTCTCCTACTCATCAGTGCCATTCCTGCCCCTTACAGTTATAGATTTCCTGTTGTGTCAGCTGAGTAGAGCAGTACTATATAGATCCACTTGGACCTTTTCTTGTCTTTTATTCAGGTAGCCTACTGAGCTCTGCTGTAGAAAGGCACCAAACCATGAAGGCCAGCCTCCATTAGGGGTGGATGCCTTACTATGACCTTTGATTGTCTCTGGTTCTTTACTTTGGCTCCTTTCATCATCTCCTAGTAAGCAACATTCCTGCTACTTAGTCTATTAGTGTCTCAAGTGAGCGCCAGCCTTATAGACTGCCATGCTTTGTTCTCAGGCATAGCCAAGTGAGTGGGTTTTAGAAATCAACGGAGACAACAAAACAAAAATCTGTTGCTTTGCTGCCCAGGCCAGAGGGAGCCATGCCAGGCAAGAAAAGACATCTTTGATTCTCTCCAAGCTGAACTTGGAAGGACTAGGTGTAGAAGCAATAATGGAATTTTCCCCATCACAAGGGATTTGAGGAATTGTTTTCATTGGCTTATTTGAAGTTTAGAAACATTTCCTTTGCTATGGCCAATTCTGGCCTACATCACAAAAATACGAGCAGAGTTTGCAAAGAAGCTCCTGGTAGCTAAGTCTCCAGGAGATCAGATCATCCAGTGGATGCTTCAGTTTGCTCATTCTTGTAGTTTTAACGCTGGACTGTGTTTCCTTGGATGTAGATTTCAGGAAGCTTAGGAGTACCCCAAGGGCTCCGCTGGTGGCGAGGAAATATTCTCTACCCACGTATGCTGACAGTCCAATGTTTTGCTCTCAGCTTTAGTTGCCTTTTGGAATGCTTCTAATCTTAGGCTTATGTGAGCTGCTAGATGGTGGCCCGTGCCCTGTTTTCCTAGACTAAGACAACCCCAGTTTCTATGACGCTTTCTGGCCTGGACTTTACTGTCCTCTCTTGAGCTGGGCTCCTCTAGTGTGATTGATGTCCTGAGGTCTGGCTGTGGTGCTTAGTAGGACATCCCAAGATCACACAAGGCACAGTTGTGTGGCTTTTGAAGACCCCCACTGACTTCTGTGGTTGGACATTCTCTTGGCAGTGTCAACCAGTCCATTTCTAGGTCAGGTGTGTTCATCTGAGTTGCTGTGTTTTCTCTATGGTCTTTCCTCTACTGGAGACCCAGCACATCTTGCTTCAGACACCTTTCTCTTGTCTCTTATACCCTGCTCCCCTCCCTTGAGGTTACAAGATGATGTTTGTTCATCCTTCTGATCAATTATTTCTTCTTCATGGAACTGAAGATCAGTAGGTATAAATATTTTGCAACCTACTTTTAGTAAGGGTTAAACCTCTCCTCTAGCCCATCACCCAGGAGAGGTAGTGGAAGAGAAAAGCTATTAGGATATAGGGGATATGGACCTGTTCAGCAATAGTTCTTTGGGGCCAAGCTTGATCTTTCTCAGCAGCTTAGAACAATTGCAAAATCCAAATACAACTCAGCAGTTTCAGACCAGTCCTCTAGGCAGACAGACACCACACACTAACCGGCAGCTATAGACAAGTTCTCTCAGCAGGCAGGCACCAGGCATGAACCTGCAGCTGTAGTTCAGTCCTGAAGGAACTGCAAGGCTCGCCAACTGGCTTGACGGAAGGCTGAGGGAGCAGCAAGCTGCTGCAGGAGCCTCACAGGCAGTTCTTGGGTGAGCTTCTCTCAATGGCAGGGTTATGACAAGTTGAGCTCAACAACGCTATGTAAGGCAAACCAATACATTTGTGTCATTAGCAGAGAATAGCGAGGCAGAACAAAGCAAACCAATGCTCAGTGCTCATCACCCACTGTCTGTGGGGTCCTATTCATACTCCTTCATCAAGCATTCTTTCACGTGTTTGCTATATCCAAAATCCTTTCACCTGTGTCTGCTGCAGGAAAACAGTCTTTCACGTGTTTGCTTTAGCAAGACATCCTTTCACCTGTGTGCCCCAGCAAAACATCATTTGACATAACTGACTTTCCACAGAAACACGTTTCCACTTCAGATCTCTTCCTTGATCCTCTATCCTCACCTTCACTTTCCACCTCTGAGGGCGACTCCTACCTACAAGTGAGCCAAGGCCCATCTTCTCATTTTTCTCCCTCCTTGTCTCTCTCTCCCTCCTTCTACCTTGCTTACCTTAACTCTGTGTTCCCTTCCTTCTTCTATTCACCCCACCTTGTTCTGGGATTTCCTTTTCTTATAGCTTTTTTTTCTCCTAGCATTATAATTTATGGATAGTGGATGCAGAGCGTGAGAAGAGAGAAAATGAGGTCTTTTGCATGTCTGGAGTCTGGAGGACCTCTTCATCCAAGCTGAAAACTCTGTAGGGGTCTGCACCATGCGCTGTCTAGCAATCAGAGTTTGAGTTTGGATGACTTTTTGTTGAGCCTCCTATCTCCAAGGTCAGCAATGACAACTCTGGGCAGTGACTGGTGACTCTTTACATGGGCTCTTCCTTGAAAACATTTTGCTTATGCTCATGATTCTGCATAGGTACACAGACAGTTGTTCTGGACAGGTTTTCATTTCCAGTTAATTATGGGCAATAGCTTACACGAACACATTTGAACAGTGTGGAAATTAGCATCTATAACAAACACCTCTCTCCCTTGAGCTGCAGTCATTTGATCAAAATTTTCTCCCTCAAGTTTTCCACTGTCCCCATGTTACTTCTTTCTCCTCTGATCCCAGCACAGTGGTTATTCCCTCTGCCTCTTCCATTAGGCTTTGAGCCTCAAAGGGACAGAGGCTGCATTTTTCTGTGAACATTTGTTTGTTGATGATTGTACCCCTTGTCTAAGGGTAAAAATAGGATCCTTAGATGGGCCCCATTTCCTTCTCTCAAAGACTAAATCCAAGCATCACTTGTCTTAGGGTTGGGGTTAGAGTTGCCTTTCTTCATGTCTCCTCTTTTTATCTCCTTCTACCTAATGCTGTGTCCAAACTGAGTTTCTCATCTCGCCTGGTATGCCTTCCCACCTCGGCTTCCAACGCTCATCTTTCAAAGTCTGTTTCTTATATTATGTGGCTGAGGCTCCCTCTTCTCCAGAAGCCATCAGGGAGGTGTCCTTCCCTTGCATTTATTAATAAAGATCTTGATACTAACTACTACCAAGCTTGTCAGGACACAAGCTTGCCTGTTTGACTAATCTGCTTGCTACTGAGTCTCAGAATAACTAGTGACGAGACCAGAAGTCATTCTTAAGGCATAAAACTTTATTTCTGAGTTCTCATCAAAGATTCAAAAGTTTTACTCAACTTTTGTCATAATAAAGAGGCTATCTTATGTGCATATATTTGGTTCCATTTCTGAATCTCTGCATGCAAAACTGAAGAATTTATATCCTTTCCTCCAGACACTTAGCACAGAGGAGTGGCTCTGTCCCTGAATGCTGGCTGCTCTGCCTCCCAAGTCTCAACTCTCTTCATGTGAGTGACCTGAAGGAGAGAACCCTTGTCCACTTGGATGAGTCACCTGATCTCTTCCCACTGGATTTAATGTAAACTTACTTTTAATTGTACAGAATCCAGCATTGCCTTATGAACTTTCCCTCCTATGAAGAAAGCTAAGACTTTAAATACTTAACTATTAAGTTTTTTAAATTAGACCCAGGGTATACTGAGATATATGCACATTGATTGATATTCTTTTAAACATTTTATTTATTTATCTGTTTATTTAGTTTTATATGCATGGGTGTTTTGCACACTTATATGCACTATGCACTATGCACTATATGTGTGCCTGGTGCCATGGAGGCCCAAGTAGAGCATCATATTCCCTGAGCCTGGGGCTGCAGATGATTGTGAGCTACCATGTAGGTGCTGAGAATTGAACTTGTGTTGTTTAGAAGAGGAATCAGTGCTCTTAACCATCTATCCAGCCTTGATATTTGTGTGTTGAATGGAGCTATGCTGCTTTAAAGGATGCATTAAATGGAACTATACTGTATTTGGGAACCAAGTTCTAAACATACTCCTCAGGAAAGTTCAGAGTACAATGAACCAAGACCTTTTGTGCTTGAGGTCTGTTTGATAGCACAGGAAGTTTGAGGACCAGTCATTTTCCTAAGGCATGGGGAAAATGACTAGATATTGATAGGGTCTTTGTAGGATAGAATCTTTGTAGGATGCTAGATATTGGCCTGGATGTGGGCTACAGTGGTATACCTTGGTGCTGCCTCAACATCCATTCTTGCAACTAGAGAAGGGAAGGCCTTTGCTTAGTTAGGACTAAGATCTGGCAAAGTTCCTGTGTGAGAAGCTTGTGCAATGGTGCCCATGGATGCTAATTACAGTTTCCTCCACTAAACGACCTTCTGTGTTTTCTTCAGCAGCACATACACTAAAGTTATCATTATAAGCAGATATTGGTATGGCCTGTGTGTGAGGTTGGCATGCAGTGTGGAGATAATGGAAGCCAACAGGAAAGGCTGGCTGTACAGAGAGTGAGACAAGAAGGTGGCATGGAAGCTTGCAGTAGAAGTGGGCTTTTCTGTACACCTGTACACATGTCTTGTACATTTGATTTTGGGGTCATGCAGACTGTTACACATTTGTGCAACAAGGTTAGATTTGAAAATCAAAGCTTAAAGAATAGAAATGAGAGGCCCGTTTGCAGTCTAGTCTGGTGGTGTTAACTATGTGTAGAGAAAAATCAGCTGGCTTTAATGCGGCCATTTGACTGGAGATGGTCATAGTAAAGGAAAAGGTATCAGATAAAAGACTAGACGTCTTACAGGGGTCTTGGCGAGGGTGGTGTGATGTTAGACTGCTCTGAGAATTCTTTGTGCATAATGTCTGATAAAAGAACACCACAGAGGAGCTGCTTCTCTGAATTCTTGATATGTCCCCATATTCTTAGTGTAGGAGGAAGGCAAACAGGAAATTAAGTAAAATTCTGTGGTGCTCAAATTGGAAAGTAAGTACCTGGATAGACACTGCAATGTCTGTCTTAACTAAACAACAGGGCACTCTTTCCTGGGAAGGCCTTAAAATGTGAGTAAACAGTCATCTAAAACCTGGCAACAGCCCCCATGCCTGATCTCTCACTACCCTTTCCATCGAGTGCTTTGGAAGAACCAGGAGTCTGCAGAATAGCTTAGTGCAGATTTGAGGTGGAAGCATGCGAGCAACCTGCACCATAATTACCACGTAACGAAGAAACTATTAAAACTGCTAGGATCTCATCCGTAGGATTCAGGAGCCAAATTGTAAGAATAGGAGCACACTTTAAACAATTTGAGCATAAATACAGTAAACAGTCGTCTGCCCAGTTGAAGCATGCGCAGTGCGTTAAAATCACTACAGTAATAATGATACTTGTTGGTGGGTGTTTGAGAATAAACCCATTATCTTGAAACCCAAAAGAAAACTCACAGATATTTATACATCGTGGTGGTTAATCTTGCTTGTCAATCTGACATGCCTGGGAAGAGGAAACATCAATTAATAAATTCATCAGATTAGCCCAACAGCATGTCTGTGGGTTCATTTTCTTCATTGCTAATTGGAGTCAGGTGGAGAGGCTGGATAAGGAAGGTAGCTGAATATGAGCCAGGGAGAAAGCCAGTGAGGGGCTGTGACCTGGTGCTGCAAGATGACAGGAACCCTTTCCTCTCCAAGTTGTTCTCGTGGTCATTGTGTTTACCAAAACAATAGAGAAAGTAACTAGGATGGGTGTGTGCATGCATGTTCCCACAGACAGACAGACAGACAGACATGCACGCACGCACAGCACAGCACAGCACAGCACAGCACAGCACAGCACAGCACAGCACACCACACCACACCACACCACACTCACTTGTATCCGTGGTCTTGTTAACAAGGAACGGTATGACAGTGTCTCCATTTTGCAGCTCTTATGGACTGATAGACCAAGTCATTGACAGCACCTGCTCACGCCACAAATTCACGGTGGAAGAGAACAATGATACTTTGTAGTATCTTGCCCTCTCTGCTGGTGACCCCTCCAAAAATTGATACACTGGATGATATTCTCATTTACAAAAAAAAAAGATTAAACTAAGATACATGTTTACCATCAACAACATTCACGAAGGACAGAACTGTACAAACAGGCTGAATCACAGCTTATTAAACTGAAGGTTGCAACTCCATAAGGGATAGTGTCACTGAACATGAGAGTTGGAAAAACTTTGGCAACAGGTTTCTGAACTTTTAGTGATCAAAAAAAAATGACTCAGAAACAATCTCCTTATGAATCTGAAGTGTTTCTGGAGGGGCTCAGCATGTCGCATCATGTGACCTCGCCTTGGGTCTGGACACACAGCAGCATGCACACTTGGCAGTGCATATGCTATTGTGCCATTCAGCACCAACCATCGCTGCCTCAAACACTTCCGTTCAGAGTTGAGACCACTGTGTAATGAACTGCAGTGCTTGCATACAAGCTTGTCTGCTCTGATAGAAGCATTCTGGTTTAGTGATGGAAAAGAAACGGAGTGTTTTCTGATCATTTCTCAGCATGTATCAAATCCAAACTAGTATGCCTTCAGATCCTATTGTGTCATAATGCTTGATTTTAGAAACCCATATTGGAGTAGCTGACCTGTGTTTTATAAAAAAAAAAATCCAAAACAAACAAACAAAAAGCATTAAGTGAATTTTGGCTTGGGATTAGGACAGTTTCAAACAATAGCTAAAGATGCTTTAAACCTATTTTTGTACTACGGTTTGTGTGAAGCAGAGTTCTGAGCATTCATCGTTGTAGGATGAAAATATTAATCAGCCCTGAAAAGATGTGAAGATGATCTGTGTCTTGCAGTATCAAACACTAAGCCGAGACTTAATTCTTTATGATGAATAAACACTCATTAGCAGGCATCTCATTAGCATGCAAATCTGCTCTGATCTGTAGTAAAGGGAAATTTTATGTGTATACTAAGCAATTATTTTAAAATAAATTTCCTCATGATAAATGAACATGTTTGATTAAATGTTTGATTTATGAAGCTGTTTCGTATGCCTGTTCTCCTGGGCTGTGGAAAATTTTGAGTGAGGATTCGTGAGTGAAGAAAAGCTTGGGAAGCTCTGGGCTAAATATCACAGTTTCCTTCTATTGTTTAATTAATTAATTAATTAATTATTAATTAATTAATTCACCTTACATTCTGATTGCAGTCCCCTTTCCCCATATTCCCCCAGTCCCACCTATAGAAATCCCTCCCCTTTTGGGTACCACCCAGCCCTGGGACATTCACTAAGTACATCCTCTCCCACTGAGGCCCAGCCAGGCAGTCCAGTTAGGGAAAGGGGAGCCAATGGCAGGAAACAGAGTCACAGATAGCCCCCCTCCAATTGTTAGGGGACTCACATGAAGACCAAGCTGCACATCTGTTCCAGATGTGACACACTTTCTTTATCACGGACAAGGTAAAGATGAGGAGTTATAACTGCAAAAGGAATCAAATGAGATTTGAAGATGTGTTAGTCAGTTGCTGTGTCAATGCCTTGTTTAAATACTGGCTTAAGCAAAGCAGGGAGACAAAAAATCAGCTGCCATACTGTTATGACCAAACAAACAAACAAACAAACAAAACAAACTGAAGAAAGGCAACTTTAAGTATTATGAAGGTGTTCAGAAAATACCTCTTTACACACATACAGGCAAATATTTACTGATGGAATTGTAGTATTTTTTTTTTCTATTTGCTTCAAAATAGTGTGGGAAGGTGGGCAACGGAGAGTGCAAGATGGCTCTTGGTGGCTGATGGGGGGACTTGGTCCTGGGCACCAGGTTCATTTTACTAGTCTGTGTACTTTTGTGTATATTAAAAAACCTTATATCATCAGAAGTCATAACTATAAAACAGCAACAGCATGAAAATAGAACAGAAAACAATGCAAGCATTCCTGTGAAGAGGACTGGGTTCTTCCAGAGTGTTAGTAAGGAAGCTGCTCTTGGGGGAGTTGCTGAGCTCTCCCAGGAGACACAAGCAGCCAGTGATCAGTGTTCTGTCAGGCTCCACAAAGCATGAGGGACATAACCTACATTCTGACAGTAGAACCGTTTGAGGAGCATTGGTTCAGAGGCTGGTGACAAAGGGTCTTTGCACTTTCAGACCATACAAAGTTAGAATATGTCCATGGCCATTACAATCCGAACAGCCATGTCAAACACCAAAATATTTTTATGACAGAAATATGCCCTAGTGTTGGCAGTGAGAATGTTACCACTAGCATATTTTACAAGTTGAGTCTATTTTGTTCTCTAGCGTGAAGCAGTTTCATTTCCTGCCCTATTACAGGGCACTGGCTCCTAGAATGTAACACGTGTGTCCCCAGTTCAACTCACTTTAACACAGAGGTTTATAATGCCATGAGTTTGGTGCAGACCTTTAACAGAAACACTTTAAACCAGCATTTTAAAACTTTAACACAGAAACTATTCCACTGATAGGTTTTGAGGTAAAAATAGCACACATGCCAGATTTCATTGTAAAATATTATAACAAGAAATCACAAACAACAATTTCAGACGATGGTGTCGGAAATCTCTTTCGCTTCCTGTGTAGGTTTAGTTAACCGTTTTTATGTTTTTCTTTGTCTTGTTGTGTTTTGTTTAGAAGCGGCAGCTATGCTTTCTAAGCGAGTGCGGCTGCCCTTACCTGGGATCAAGACAGCTTGGCAGAACTGTAGGAAGTGCCCCAACTTTCCGTGTAGTCTGCCAGGTGTGAGCCTGTCATGGCTGTGTTCCACAGCTCTCCATTAGCCCCAGCCCTTACCACACAGCACAGGAAACCTTACTGGAAACAGGCGCATTCATCAGCGGTATCATTCAACACCTGGAGTGTGCAGTCAGTGTTGCTGGAGTGTGCAGCCCTGTTGTTCTATCTCCACTTGGGAAAAATTCTGACAGTTTCAGACTTAGAGGCCCTCCGTGAAGGGTTTGGGTGCATGGGGTATTTTTCCCCAAGGCCCTTATTTAGTTCCTACTCGGTGATAATTCTATCCTAGGGATTTTAACTTTATGGAAGAATATATAATGGGATATCATGAAGCCTGTAAAATGTTCTCTAGTTTGAGAACTCCCTAAACACTCTTAGATGTTGCCTCTTGCCAATGTAAATTTATATCCAGCATCCTTAGAAACACAGCATCGGCCAATTACAATTTAAGAGGACACTGGCTTAGCCTCAGGGGAAAGCTCAGGGCAGGTGGCCGGAGGCTAAAAGACACAAAGCTGTAGATTCCAAGGTAAATCAAGATACGGAGGTGCTGGAGCATTCTAGATTCCCCAGGGAACTGAATTAGGCAGAATGTACCCCAGACGGTTTGGGTATAGAGGAAAATGCAGTAAAAATAAAAACAATGAGTGGATAACTGAGGAGGTCTATGCTTGGGAGATCTCACGGGTCTGACCTATGTAAGCACGACAGAGATGTGAGAGCAGGTGGGAGAGAAGAAGAAATTAAATAAATCCTGAAAAATGGCTTCAGCTGGCTAAAGGCCTCTGTGAAAGAGGGCCTATCACTAGGCATCTATATCAATTACAAGATTTGTTTTTTTCCCCTGATTTCAAAATAATTAGAAAGCAGAAGCAGAAACAAGTAAGCTGTATACAGATGTCTATATTCTGTATCTGAGTAACCCAAATAGGCGTTAAGATAGTTTAAGCAAAACTTATAAGCCCTTGGAAACTATAGGACATTCTGTGGAGGCAATTTGTTTTTGACAGAAGAGGAAGTAAAGGTGCAATTACATCTATGAGGAAAGAGAAAGATGAGAATACTTACCTAAAATTTTGTAGCTAAAAAAAAAAAAATCTTACTGAGACACAAAACTGTAATTCAGGGCCTGGAGCTATGGCTCAGCTGTTGAGAACATCTTGTTCTTCTTGAGGACATGTGCTGGATTTCCAGCACCTATGGGGCATCTCACATCTGTCTGTAGCTTCAGCTACCCTGGTCCTGATGCCTCTTCTGGCCTCCTCGGCACATCATGCATGTGGTACACACATGCAGGCAAAACACTCATACACATTAAAAAGCAACCCTCCAGCCTCAAATACTTCCAAGAAGCTTTTAACAAGCACAATAAGTTTTCACTTACTATTATTGTAACAAGTCATTGACTGGTTAGAGAAAGTAAATTTAAATCTGTACCAGGTTCCAGAATAAATCCCAGATGAGCTGAAGAGTTAAACAGAAATTAAACTGCTCTTTTAAAAGATCGTTAAAAGTGTCTCAAATTTGTAGGAAGAAGATTAGAATACGTAGAAAGCACTGATGGCTGTTTCTTCTTAGGAGGCTTACGATAGAATCTGTCAAAAGAACATTTAAATCAGTGGTTCTCAACCATCCTAATGCTGTGACCCTTTAATACAGTTCCTCATGTTGTGGCGACCCCTGACCGCAAAATTATCTTTGTTGCTACTTCGTAACTATAATTTTGCTACTGTTATGAATCCTAATGTAATTATTATTGGAGCTTGAGGTTTGCCAATGTGCGGCGACCCACACGTTGAGAACTACTGATTTAAATAAAAGGCTGAAGCCGTGTAGCATACAAACCAAACTGTAGGTTTGGAAATTCAAATTTGCAAGCCGAAAAAAAAAAACAAACAAACAAATTTGCAAGCCGACAGGAAATACAGAAATACCTACTTAATGCGTAAGTAAAGGAGAGGGAACTCAGCTTCCTTTATAATCAGTGAAGCCTAAGTCCAAGCAATGGCCGAATAGTCTTCTCTGTTATGGTGAAAGGAACCGCTGGTCTAATACTAGTGATTGTGATGGGAAAGACCAGGCATATACGGTGCTGTGGATGCTGGGTCTCACTAGGTAGCCCCGGCCGCCTTGGAGTTGGCTATATAGAACAGATTGGTCGTGAACTCACAGAGACCCCCTGCCTCCCTCTCTGTGCTGGGATTAAAGGTCTGTGCCACCATGCCACTGACTAGCGCCATACCTTTTGATCTAATATCTTTACTTTTTTTGGCCTAGAAAAGATCTTTTCTGAGAATTCATAAAAGCAATAGCTTTAAGTAAAGATACTTAAAATAACTGATATAACTATTTGTATTACCCTAACTATATTACTCGGGAATAATATAAATATTAAAACATGAGAAATAGCTAATATGAGATTTCTGCCATGGGATATTACAAACTTTTATGATGCTTATAATTTTAAGATAATAGGAGGTGCTAATGGGAAGTCTTTCAGGTTAAGGATCAATTCACAAAAATCATAAAATAAATCTCGGTTTCACTCATATGTGGCTAGAAAGGCCGTGATGCTAACAACGGGTAACTTCAAGACGTGGCATTGTTGGTGTTTAGAGATTTCTAAGGCATTTTCCACGTGTGACTTGTTTTTCTTTTATTGATTATAAGTGAGATATACTCTTCCCATATAATTATGAAACAAGAACTTGGTTTTCATTTTAGAGCACGCAGCCATACAATATCATAGTAAATAAATTAATACTACTCTTAAACAGTGATGAAGAGCATTCTGGGACGTGATTAATGATATAGGGATACTTTGAAAGTTAGAGGTCACTTTAGCAAACAGAAAGAATCGGGGTATAAATGTCAAGGCTCATGCTTTACTTAATACGATACCACTTATATTTACCTTTGTTTTTATTTTTTCTTAATTATTTTATGAAATAATTTAACTGAAAAGTGGAAGAACTTGTGTTTTCATTTTTAGTCTATAGACACTGCATCGCTGCGGTAGTTCTTCCTGCCTGCCTTAAACCACTCTAAACTTCTCTTCAGAGCACATAAATCCACAGAGTTCACCCTTGGGGAAGCCTGTGTTTGTTTTCACCGACAGAGACCCATACATACCCATTCTTCATCTACATTTAGTTGAAACTGTATTGTAAGTTGAACATGAATGTCCATCTATTAATACAATCCAGAAAGCCATAATAATTGGCTCGAGATAACTATCAACTTTCCTACTTAAAATTGCTGATATCAAATCATTTAGTAAACATTTTTCATGATTAAAGATTGTGTAATGTTTTTAAGTTGGATACAGTTTCCCTGGGCAACCTAGAAATGTTCCTTTGCCATGCTGCCCAAGCATGAAAGCTTGCGCCCTAGTTCCAGAATGATAGAATCAAAAACAAAATGCAGTCATGTGCTGAGCCCTCAACACAAATTCAAAGAGAACAAGGGACATCATAATCTATAAGGGGCTAGTGATGGTTAATTGTGATTACCAACTCAGCTGGATTGGAAGACACTCAGGAGTTGAGTAACACACAGCCCATGTGTGCCTGTGCAGGCATTGCCAGAGACCATTAGGTCATGAGGGCTCATACCTAATGGATGGATTAAACATTTGGACAGACTATAGGCAAGTAGCTGGACTTTGGAAGATGGGTCCTAGTTGGAGGAAGTGTGTCACTGGGTATATGCCTGTGAAGGATTTATTTGTCGCTCCTCTTTGCTTCCTGGTCACTATGGGGTGAGCAGCTTTCTTCTGTCATGCCCCTACTGCCATGATGGTTTTGCCTACCATAAGCCTAAAAGCCATGGAGCCAGCAGGGCCCTCTTAAATAATGAGACGAAATAAATATTTCTCCCTTTAAATTGTTTGTTTCAGATATTTGTCATAGAAATGAGAGAGGTCTTATTAATATAGTGTCACCACTCAGAGAAGTCACAGTATACTTACAGTAAAGACTCAGCATTGAAAATTCTACTCAGAAGCTAGACCTAGTGGCATCTTTACTTCCAGCACCCGTGATGTCAGGGCAAACAGATCTCTGTGAGTTTAAGGCTATCCTGGTCTATGTGGTTAGTTTCAGGATAGCCAGGGCTGTCCTGTAGAGTGACCCTGTCTCTAACTAACTAACTAACTAACTAACTAACTAACTAACTAACTGACACTAGTGAATAAATTCTGTATCTTTTTAGACCTCAACTTAAAAAGATTACCAGGAGCTGTAACATCTGAATGACAGCATAGTCCCTAGATAGTTAAGTGAAATGGCATCTGGCATAAGGGCCTGAGATTTTCTTTCAGAGATGAGTACTGTCTAAATAAGATATAATAAATCAGATGCTTTTGAAAACACACAGAATATAATGAACAATCAGCCCCCAGTACTGATTGTCCAGGGGACGGTGATACACTAGTGGACAAGAGCTTTTAGTATTTTTTCAAATATTTTTCTTTGCATTTATGTGTTTGTGTACACCTGTGTGAGTGTCTGTCATGTATGTGCCAGTGCCTAGGGAGGACAGAGAGCATCAGACCTCCTGGAGCTGGAGTTAAGAGGTGCTTGTGAGCTGCCCAGCATGGGTGCTGGGAACTGAACACGGGTCCCCTGGAAGACCATTGAGAACGTTAACTGCTGACCTAACTCCAGTCTTGCCAGTGAACAAGACTGGGGGCACTGGCCATGAGGGTGTACTAAGCCAGGGGAGTTTGCAAGTTGGGACTAATAGAATAAATCAAGGGAATGAATCTGAAACCAAGTCCAAGGCCTGTGATGCTGAACCAAGAAAGGGTGAGTTTGGAGGCCCCTCAGAGTGTGTCTAGTCCTCTCTGCATGCAAAGGGACAGAGAACGGGGACAAGAGATAGAGACAGTGGGATGGAAACCTGGGTTGAAGCAGCCACAGCTTGACTTATAGCAAAGGAAAAAAATGTTCCAAAAGGACCCAGAAGCTTAGCAGTTCTAGAGCATTTAGAATCTCAAGAGATTGAGTTTCTGCTAGTGAGCCATGCCAGCTCCTTATACGTTTTGGCTGTCTACTCCTTAGTCCATGCACGGCTACAGATGCTCTCTCTCTTCCGTCTGTGTTGCCTTTTCAGCCCTTGACTGTTTCCTTTCCTGGGCAGAGGCTTTTGAGCTTGATGTGACCCACTTGTTCTGCATGCCTGAGATCTTGGTACCATATTTGAAAAATCTCCGTCGATGAGTTCTTTCTCACATTTTCTTCTAAGCATCTTTGGTGGTTCAAGGTCTTATAGTTAAGTCTTTATAGATTTTGAGTTGACATTGGTGAATAGCTTAAGATATCAATTTCACCCCGTTGTGTTTGGTTACCCAGTTTCTCCAGCCTTTACCCCTTTGTTGTTATCATGTATTCTTGGTGCCCTTGTCAAGAATTAATTGACTATATATCTGAATTTATTTCTGGGCTATCTGTTCTGTTTCATGGCTTACATATCTGTTTTCATGCCAGTATCATCCTGTTTTGATTAATGTAGGTTTGCCAAAATAATAGAAAACCAGGAAGTGTGATGTTTCCAAGTTATATGGTTTTAAAAACTGGAGGAAAGGACATTTCTCAGAAGAAGACATGTAAATGGTCAATAGGTATATAAAAATAATAAAAATGGCCAGCCAACTGGAAAATAGTAATAAAACTGTGGAAAGCCATATCTTATCTGTTAGGGTATATACTATACAGATGTCATGAGTCAGTAAGAGCAAAGAGAAAAAAAATCTTAGTACAATATTGGAGGGCATACAAACGTGTACAGCCACCATGGAAATGGTATTGAGTCTCTTGAAAATATAATCAGAACTGCAATATAATCCAGCAATTCTTTATTTGTTGTTTATCGAAGCACTGCTTGTAACAGCTAAGATATAAAGTAAAATAAAGCTTACCTGTGTCTGCCGACAGATGCAATACAACACGCATAGTAACAATACAAGATACAATGCAATCACACAGCAAAATTCTATTTAGCCTTGAAAAAGGATGTTTTGTCATGTGAAAAAATATGGGTATAACTTGAGGGTCTTGTCCCAACTGAAGTAAGCCAGACACAAACCAATTTAAAAAAAAAGTGAATTCCTAGCACGAATTCACATACATGTGGAATCTAAAGAGAAGACAGTGACATAGGATGAGGGAGGGGATGGGAGAGGGGAAGATGACGGTAGCCTACACAGTCATAGTGGCACAGGAAGAAAATGCCAGAGGTCCACTGTTGAGCACACCAGGTTGGTTTGTAATGCTGTGGAGATATGTTGCAGATTTCCTGTGAGAATGGCTTTCAGCCGCTGTCCTTGCCTTCCAGCCAGCCAGTGACTGCGTGTGGAGATGGGCGTGTTCACTAGCATGATTGTCGTCATCCTTTCATGACGTTCATGCACGTCATAGCCTTACGTATACATCTTAAATATATGCAACTTTTCTGTAAAAATAAAACATTAAAACAAAATGAGACTCACAGAAAACTGATGCTTACAGTCCAGAGCACTAAACACCCCGGGAATTGTCAGGCTTCCTTCTCTAAAGGTTGATAGGTGAAATTCCTGTTTTAAAGGAGTTAAACTAAAAATGGTGTTCTGCGCAGCAGCCTTCATCACCTGGAAAGTATGAATTTCCATAGCAATGTCACGTGGGTGAGTCATCTCTGTTTTCTCGTTAACAGAGGCTTCCTTTGTCACATCAACGGACATTTGTAGAGCTGACAGTTGAAGCAACAAGTTAGGGTGGCTATTTATGACTTTCTAGAGTTTTAATTTTCCTAGAGAAAGTATGTTCTGTTTGAATAATAAGGGGTCATAATTTATGCCAGGATTTTGCTGCCACACTTATTAATGAATTAGGATTATAAGAAGTTTTCTACAGCTGTGCTGGGAGCTGCAAGACCATGTTTGCTTTTAGTAACCAGGTCACTCTATCCCTCAAAACCATTATTTGTGCTCCTTAAACATTTCATGGAAATATAATTTACTGAATTTTCTGTGGTTTTGCCAGATTATCTAGTATTCAATTAACTACTATTAGCTAGTATTAGATAGTACTGAATTATTATCAAAATATCTTACGTGCATGCCCCTCTTTCTCTGCCTTAGAGAGAAGGTTTGTTCAAACTGTCCACTTAGGACAGAGTCTTTGATTTCTTTCATAGTAACATGAGCACAGGTAATGGATATTATCCTAAATAAAATTTGGTTAACAGGCTCTGTCAAAATTCAGTGAATTGTGGCCCCTGGAAAGAGCACAGTACTGCACTGTGTTGGAGGGACTCACTTTTGAGGAATTCCTGTGATGCATTTATTATGACCCACCACCCCGTTTCCACGTTCTCTGTTTCATTCAATTTATCGTCTGGGTGTAATCACAAGAATGAGATGGGAAATGCAATGTAAAACATCATCTCGAAACTCCTAAGCAAAAAGTGAACAGAATCATTCGTTCAGTTAAGACAAGTCGAGAGCCTACCACAGACCAACCCTCAGGGGTAAAGTGAGTAACCAGACAGTTTCAGTTTACAAGCTATTCACAGCTCAGCCAGGGAGACAATGGACACAGGAACCTCAATGCTCAATGCCATCTGATGCCGACACAGGCGCTGATGGAGTCAACAGACATGGAGAGGAAGGCTCTCTCCGTGGGGTGAGACTTAGTCATGGGTGTCTACAATTTAGGTATTGAGCCTGCTGAGGGGAGACAGTGACTCATAGTCTTCAAGAGTGACTGGAATTCTGGGGCTAATTGTTCTTGGGCATTTTTGTGGCTGTGCACATTACATGGATGGAACTTAACATCATTTAAATTCACCAGAGAAAGTTTGTGGGTCTAGAGGTTTGGGAAACAGCTTGCTCTGTAATGCGCTCTCTACACGGGAGGGCAGCGTTTTCAAGTGATTGCGCCATGCTAGCTAAGCCTTGTCTGATGGAAGAGATTTTGCTGTCTGCAGGAACTAGTGTTGATTAAATTTACAGGGGAAATGACTTTATATTAGAACCTTCTCTAGTTTGTTGACAGCACTCGTACTTCATAAAATAAGGCACATGACCCCGAATTTCATATGAATTTAAATTATTAATTTTGATGTCTATTTTTAATGTTTTAGTTCATTTGCTTGGCTTAGTTCCCAGTAAAGCAGAAAGTAACTTGTATATCAACCGCAAAGTGAGCCTGGGACCCCCTTCCCGTTGGGTAGACATCTGGAATGGTACGTGAGAAGTAGACTTCACCGGCAGACATTTAATTAAAGGTTGGTGCTCTCACTGGAGACAAGTGTGGTGAGCCTCTGAGCACAAGGGGAAAAGAGAGGCTCTGCATCAAAGCCATTACTTGTGTGTGCATGTTTTATGCTGAAGCTTGACAGCTTCAAATATATTAACTGTAAAATATAGACTGTGAATTCACAATAGCCCTAAATCCAGATAGTGATTTTTATGACAATAGTTTAGGATGAATCTGTATTGGTACTTTTTAGGGAAAAGTCATCAGCACTATTTTTTCAAATTGCAATAATAGTAATAATAATAATAATAATAATAATAATAATAATTTTGAGTCTTGGCATCTGAATGAATGTAGCAATTGTAAAGATTTTATTGATTTGCCTCTTATGCTCTTTGGGATTTGTAGACATTATTCCATAGTAATGACGGTGGGAAGAATTTGTGACCTAAATAATATTGGGTTAATTAAAAAAGCAATCATCTGATTTCTGTTCCCAAAATGGTATTGACCGAACCAGGGAAAGACAAGCTCCCAGCGAGGGCGACATGTCTAGGTTCCTGGTGCCTGGCACTATTCATGCAAGGGTTCACTCACCAACTGGTGGTCACTATTCTATACCACAACAGTCCCTCTGTTCACTTTACTCCTACCAGATCAGGAGGGTGCAGCCACTTCTGAGAGGGGGTGATCCTCTCACCTGGTAGATGTGGGAATGGGCTACACAGGCTTTAGAAGAATCTTAGGTATGCAAGAAGTCATTGTTGGAGCTGAAGAAATGAGTTACCTTCTCAGATCCCAGAGGTCCTTGTGTCCAGACCCAGAGGTCACTCTTGGCTTGGGAATGGTGACTACTAAAGGTGGAAGCATATTTACTCTGTTTCCTCTTCTTCCAGGGGGAAGGGTAAGAACTCCAGTGTCTGGCATGGCATCTTGGGTCTCTCTTCTTTTCCATTGCCAGCACAGAGATCTTCAGAATATGTAATTTGGATCCCTTTCAAAGATTACAGCACCAGATTCAGGTTCCTAACTCTTCCTTGGTTCTGCTTGCCAGAGCTAACCAATGTCAAGAGTTTCTGTGATCAAAGACAAAGACTACCAGTCTCATAGATTTGGAAGAACACTGCTCTGTAGACTGAAGTAAAGAAGTGGAACCACACCTCAGGCATTTCCAGGAGTGTCTTTATCTTCCCAAGAAGGTTCACATTCCTTCTAGAGAAACCCTGGTGTCTTGAGAAAATTACCTTGCTTCTTGATAGAGCTGGAGATATACAAGGAAATTAAGTTATTTTCAGAATCCACTTAAGATTTACCCATGCTCCTCTCCCTGGGACATGCTGACAGTGCTAGGCCTGATACCAGCGTGTGCAAGAAGGGATCTTGGGAAATGTGCTGCTGTCCTGACATTTAAGACCAAGAAACCCTGTACTTGGTCTGGGGAGATCCTCAAGGCAGACAGTAATTGTACTGGTGATCCATAGAACCTCTTATAGAAGAGGCTCAGTGTACTTTTCCAATGAGAGTGGGGTGAGTCCGTTATTGTACAGTCCAGTTTGAGACTAGTGGTGTGTAAAACTATTATTTCAGAGTCCTGTCTGAGTTAGAAGCCAACCCTTCCATGCTGTGTTAGTCATTTTCACGAGAAATTTGACAACTCACTTATAACATTTTGAGGATAGCTCAAGTACAGCAGACTTAAGGCTGAATGGAGTTTGACCTACCTTAGACTCCAAGAGGCTCACTCTAAAGACTGCACTGGTTGAGGAGCTGCACTGTAAAAGCCCAGAGTCATTGAGTTCAGTGCTGGTGTTAAACAGAAGCCAGGCTCTCATTCCTCTCTTCCCAGTGGCTTCACAAGCACTTCAAATTACTTTCCTTGACTCCCAGAAAACAAGCAGTGCTATTTTGTTCTAAAGATGCCGAACTGTTCTTACTGGTGTATTTCAGAGCTCAGAAAGTTGGGGCAACAAGTTTTTATCCTGTGTGTCTTTTTTTTAAAATGTATTTTTTAAAATTTTTTATTGGATATTTTATTTACAGTTCAGATGTAATCCCCTTTCCTCATTTCCCCCACCCAGAACCCCCATCCCACTCCCTCCTTCTGCTTCTATGAAGATATGCCCACACCCACCCACTCACTCCCACCTCCCCACTCGAGAATTCTCCCACATTGGGACATCCAGCCTTTAACAGACCAAGAACCTCCTCTCTCACCTATGCCCAACAAAGCCATCCTCCCCTACATATACGGCTGGGGCCATGAGTCCCTCCCTGTGTGCTCCCAGGCTGGTGGTTTAGACCCTGGGTGCTCTGGTTGGTTGGTATTGTTGCTGTCCTCATGGGGCCGTAACCCTTTCAGCTCCTCCAGTCTTCTCTCTAACTCCTCCATTGGGAACCCCATTATCAGTTCAATGGTTAGCTGTGAGCATCCCCTCTGAATATGTCAGACTTTGGCAGACCTCTAAGGAGACAGCTATATCAGGCTCCTGTCAGCATGCACTTCCTGACGTCCACATCAGCATCTACATTTGGTGACTGCACATGGGATAGATACCCAGGTGGAATGGTCTTCAGACAACCCCTCCTTCAGTTTCTGTCCCACACTTTGTCTCCATATTTGCCCCCATGAGTATTTTGTTACCCCTTCTAAGAAGGGTCAAAGCACCCACATTTTGGTCTTCCTTGTTCATGAGCTTCATGTGTTTTGTGAGTTGAATCTTAGGTATTTCAAGCTTCTGGGCTAATATCCAATTATCAGTGAGTGAATATCATGTATGTTCTTTTGTGATTGGGTTACCTCACTCAGGATGATATTTTTTAGTTCCATCCACTTACCTAAGAATTTCTCAAATTCATTGTTTTTAATAGCTGAGTAGTATTCCATTCTGTAAATGTACCACATTTTCTGTATCCATTTTTCTGTTGAAGGACATCTGGGTTCTTTCCAGCTTCTGGCTATTATAAATAGGGCTGCTATGAACATAGTGGAGCATGTGTCCTTGTTATATGTTGGAGCATCTTCTGGGTATATGCCCAGGAGTGGTATAGCTGGATCCTCAGGTAATGCTATGTCCAATTTTCTGAGGAACCACCAGAGTGATTTTCAGAGTGGTTGTACCAGCTTGTAATCCCACCAACGATGGAGGAGTGTTCCTCTTTCTCCACATCCTCGACAGCATCTGCTACCACCTGAGTTTTTTATTTTGGCCATTCTGACTGGTGTGAGGTGGAATCTCAGGGTTTTTTAGACCAACCCCAATTAAAAAATGTGCCAAATACCTTCAAGGGAACTTTATAACAAAGAAGAAATAAAGATAGCAAGTAGCAAGTGGAAAACTCTCCACCTCACAGTTATCAGGGAAGTAAGAAGAACAAGGGTGTGGCCTGCACAGAGTTAAAATGGACAAAATAAAAATGTTTACAGTACCAAGTGCTGATGAGCATGAAGAAATGGGAGCCCCGCCATTATTGCTGAGAATGCTAAATGGTACAGACTTCTTGGGGGAACTTTGGCCTAAAAAGATGCCGGACTATATATGGATATATTTAGCATGACCATTGCGTGAAAGGCCTATGGAATATTTCTGTTGTTGACATATACAATTGCCTCTCTCAGAAATATAACAAACCACAACATACTCAGGAAAGTTCTGGGGTATGAGTCATGATGAGAAGGGGGAGGTGTGTGTTCATTAGGTTCTTTGGAAGAACAGAACCAAGAGAAAGAAGGAGGATTCATTAGACTGACTTACAAGATATAGTCTTGGAGGTTCAATAATGGCCATCTTCATGTTGGAGAGCCTAAGGACTCAGGAGCTGCTCAGCTTTCAAGGTTGGATGCATCAGTAAGTACCTCCACCCTGGTCCCAAAGGCCTGTAGGATTCCTGGAGGTTCACTATTCTCCAGGCCACAGTGGAAGCCTAAAGAAGCTGGGTTCAGGCATGAGCAGAGCAGCAAAGGCAGTGGTCAGCAGTGGTGGTAGCAGCAACAGCATGGGTGAGTTTTCCAGTGAAATGAAATGCACTGAGGGCCGGACAGTGGTGGCGCACACCTTTAATCCCAGCACTTGGGAAGCACAGACAGGCGGATCTCTGAGTTTGAGGCCAGCCTGGTCTACAGAGTGAGTTCCAGGACAGCCAGGGCTACACAGAGAAACCCTGTCTTGAAAAAGAAAGAAAGAAAGAAAGAAAGAAAGAAAGAAAGAAAGAAAGAAAGAAAGAAAGAAAGAAAGAAAGAAAGAAGTGCTGCACTGAGGCAAAGGGCTGCCCTGCACCACCTCTGATCTCGTGACAGCCACATCGAGTTTGGTCTTCCCACTTCAAACAGCCTGATCGGGAAAAGCCCTTCTGTTGTGCTCAAAACTTATCCTTCAGTTGGTTCCAGATTCAGCAAAGTTGACAACCAAGATTAGCCATCACAGGTAGGATGTGGGCCAGGGTGAGCTCAGCAGGATGTGGCAGGATACTTTCTCCCACATAGCAACAGGAAATAGTACTGTGACACTGGGCCCAAGGAGCTGGGCTGGTACTCCAGACAGCTAGCCACTTTTTTTAAAAGACAGGCAAGCTCTAGTCTAGGGGATAAACTACCCATAGCTTCCACTTAAATACATATGGACTTCCCCTTCCAGACAGCCAGCAGCGGCAGGCTATAAGGTGTGTTAGAGTCACCCACAAATGAATACTTGGGTAGAAAAAGAAGATAACTCATACCCAGCACCACAGGCCTGGAGCAGACTGGTCCTAAGGGACTATTCATGGAAGCTATTGTATTATAGAAAGGAAATGTGTATTTCTTTTCAGTGCTGGGGATCAAATTCACGAAGTATACACACTAGGTAAGCACTCTACTACTGAGCCACATCCCCAGCCAGAGATATTTAAGATTTTTAATTATAAAATAGAGTGGCTGGGCATGATGACTATGGTGGTTTGAATAGGAACGCCCCATAGACTCCTGTGTGAGTGCCCAGCCCATAGGGAGTGCCGCTATTAGGTGTGACCTTGCTGGAGTAGATGTGAACTTATGAGAGGAAATTTGTCACTGTGGTGGTGGGCTCTGAGGTCTCATATACTCAGGCTATGCCCAGGGTGGCACACAGCCTCCTTCTGCTGCCTTCTGATCAAGATGCAGAACTCTCAGCTCCTTCTCTAGCACCATGTCTGCCTGCATACCAGCATGCTTCCCGCCATGATGGTGATGGACTAAACTTGTGGAATTGTAAGCCAGCCCTGACTAAATGTTAGCCTTTATAAGAGTTGCCTTGGTCATGTCATGATGTCTCTCTCTTCACAGCAATGAAATCCTAATGAAGACAGTAGCTCGATATTTTAATTCTGGTGTCGGAAGGCTGAGGAAGGAAGATTGGGTGTTCAAGGCCAACCTGGGCTATAGTGAGGGTCAACTCAGGAAGAACATGAAACAAAACAAAAGAAATAGGTTGGCCAGGTAATAAGAGGGACATAGCTATGGATCATGTTTGGGGACTGGAGAGTTCAACCAACTGATTCTTTCAGAACATTATGTAAATTAATTAGAAATGTGATGTTTAGAAGGGAATAAAGAAATGATTCCAAGATATGTCTGTGAGTAGGAGAGAGCAGTAGGAATGGATGAAGACAATAATTAGATAACAGTTGAACAAAACAAAGAACAAAATCCCTGACTTAAACTACATAAATCTTTACCTGAAGAAATGCTAGAGAATAGCAATTAGAATGGAAAACAAACGTATATACAAACCCAGACACAGAATGCTGAGATGCTACCACTTTAAGAGTTAAGGGGAAATTCTCCCAAACACTCATAAGGCAAGAGAAAGCCATCCCTTCCTCGTTTCTGCTCGTTAGATTGGCATCAGTCTCTCTAGCAGTAATGCCTTCTGTTGTGAGGTAGTGCAATAGAAAAAAAAAAGCTTGGGGAAAATGGATTTTCATTTAGATTGCTGGACCCACAGGTGCTGCATAAGTGTGAGAACACAATAGAGATATGTGTTAAGGCACAAGATCAACAATCAATCCAGGGTATACCTGTCACACGACTATGACAGATAGCCTAATACAACAAACCGAGGACCATGAGACTCAAGAAGTAGGCCTGATCAAGTGGACTAGTAAAGCTTGGAGCCAAGTCTAATGGTAAATTTGCAAAGGAAAGGTTTGGCTAGATAGCACAGCTATAGATCATAGGAGGGGCAGTTTCAGACCTTCTACACCTCTGTCCCTGAGTCAGGGGGCCTCTTCTCAGAGGAAGCCACTGTCAGTAGTTTCTGGATCTCTTATCAGGGAGTTTCCACACAGTGAACAACTTTGTCATTATGCATGTGTGTCACACGTACTTTTCAACTAGATGGGCATATTCTAACTTTTAATTATTTTATTATTATTATCATTATTATCATTATTATTATTTTGTTCTTCAAGACATGGTTTCTCAGAGACAGGTATAGCCCTGGCTGTCTTGAAACTTGTTCTGTAAACCAAGCTGGCCTCAAACTCAAAAGATTTGCCTGCCTCTGTATCTTGAGTGCTGGGATTAAAGACATGCACCACTACCACCCAGTTAACATTCTAACCTTTTAAAGTTAAGATTTTTTAAACAAACAATGTGAGAAAATTGCTAATTGTTTTTTTCTTATTTAAATTGTTTATTGTTTTAAAGAGTGATGTATGGGGCTGGGGAGATGCCTTGACAATTAGGGGATATACTGGTACTGCAGAGGACCCAAGCTCAGTTCCCAAAACCCAGATCCCATGACCCAGAAACACTTATAAGAACGGCTCCAGGGGACCCAAGCCCCTCTAGTGGCCTCCCTGGGCACACGTGGGAGCATATGAATACACATTAAAATATTTTTTTAAAGAATGAAATGAGGGCTATAACTTGTTTATAAGAGAAAACATAAAAAAGGGTGGAATAAAGAACCTGTGCTCATTCTGAGTTAGGTAAGAGAAGGAAACAAATGGGAAAATAGTGTGATCAACAGAAACAGGAGGGCAGAAAACTCTGAAAATCCTACGTGTTTGGGGAAGCAAGAAAGATGCCACCACTCTGACCTTTGCCCTTAGGGTGCTCTTTCCTCCTCAGCCTAGAGTGTCTGTTTTACCCTGAGTATTGTGAGACTCATTTTCTGTCCCATGGTCACCTGAAAGCCATCTTCTCTGATGTCTTTGGAGACAGTGAGTGGTGCTTGCAGGGAGACCTAGGAAGTCTATGACAAAGGCTGTGCTACCTGAGCCTCATGGTGCTTCTCCTCCAGCTGCCCCAGGATCATGGAGATACAATCACGGGGGCTTTGGTGTAAACAGGATTCTATTTGCTAAGCTAGGAGGATCACCTCAGTGCTCAGGTCTCAGGACCCCTGTTCCTGTTTGCTCACTCAGCCTGCCTTAGACCTCATCAGGACTGCAGTCTCCTACTTAGCATGTCCTTGAAGGCAAGAATACACCCTTCAACAGTGGAGTTGCAGCCTGAGGGAGAAGGGAAACCCCAGGCAGGTCCCAGGCTTCCCTAAAGTCAAAGAAAGGTGAGAGTGTCCTACTGAGCAAAATATGCTTCTGGGAATGCCTTAGTACTTCATGTTCAATCATAGTCAACCCTGGGCCTGTGGGTGACACACTCTTATGCCAGATGAGCTCTTATGCAAAGACAGAGCTAGACTCTCAGACTTCAGAAGCGGCTTCAGTGAAGTCAATGAATACAAGATGTTGACAGCATGGGTAAAGGTAACCAGAAATGTTACGCCAATGGCACAAATAGTGATCAAGACAATCTCCTGAAGTAAGCAGGTGTCTTCATAGCTCATGGTGCACACCTTTAGTCCCAGCACTTGGGAGACAGAGGCAGGCTGATCTCTGTGTGTTCAACGCCAGCCTGGTCTACAAAGCCAGTTCAGGACAGCCAGTACTACACAGAGGAACCTTGTGCCATAAAACCAAAAGGGGGTTAGGGTGGCGGTTGGGGGGGGGGAAGAAGAGGCACTTATTTTGTGTGGTACTCCTTAATCATCTATCTTGCTATTAGAATATGTAAATTTTAATGTATATAGTTTCTGTTAAATGTTCAAGAAAATGCTTTGAAAGACAGAACTAAAATATAGAATGAGAGAGAAGGGAGAACCAGAGAGATGTAGCTCATGGTTATGTGAAACATTCAGACCCCCATAGGACACTTACAAAAGCTGATTAGGTGATAGGACACAAAATAAATTATACATGAGTAATCACAAATAATCAAAATTGCAATCTATTCCACATAGTAAAGGGGATGTTTTGTTTTTAGGTCTTAGGTCATAGCAGGGAGAAAAGTAACTAATACACCGTCTGTCTGGCTGCCTGCCTGCCTGCCTGCCTGCCTGCCTGCCTGCCTGCCTGTCTGGCTGTCTGTCTGGCTGTCTGCCTGCCTGCCTGCCTGCCTGTCTGTCTGCCTGTCTGTCTGTCTGTCTGCCTGCCTGCCTGCCTGCCTGTCTGCCTGCCTGTCTGTCTGTCTGTCTATCTGTCTAAGTGGGGTTTGGGGGCCAGGTTCTCTCTACCTCATGCAGACTGACCAGAAATTTGATCTCCCTCTGTTTTGACTCCTTGCACTGAGGGATGGGATGTACACCACCATGCCTGGATTTCCTAACACATTTTTGCTCAGATTTGCATGCCTGGGACCCCATGACTTCACTTCATTGTTGACAGATTAGAATTCTTTCTATATTCATTAGCTTCATGATCAAGAACTTCTGTGTGTTCATCTCACAAACAGGTAAATGCTTTTTCTGTTCATTAACCTTTAAAAGTTAATCTTCTTTTTTTTTTTTGGTTTGGTTTGTTTCAAGACAAGGTTTCTCTGTGTAGCCCTGGCTGTCCTGGAACTCACTCTGTAGACCAGGCTGGCCTCGAACTCAGAAATCCGCCTGCCTCTGCCTCCCAAGTGCTGGGATTAAAGGCGTGCGCCACCACCTGGCTAAAAGTTAATCTTAATTGACAGATATTGTGAATATTTATCAGTTAAAACGTTTTAAAATATGTGTGGCCCTGCTGGAGTAGGTGTGGCTTTGTTGGAGGAAGTGTGTCACTGTGGGCTGGGCTTTGAGATCCTCCTCTTAGCCAGGTGGGAGACAGTCTTATCCTATTTGCTTCAGGTGAAGATGTAGAACTCTCAGCTCCTCCTGCACCATGCCTGCATGGGCACTGCCATGTTCCCGCCTTGATGATAATGGACTGAACCTCTGAACCTGTAAGCCAGTCCCAATTAAATGCTGTCCTTTATTAGTTGCTTTGGTCATGGTGTCTGTTCACAGCAATGGAAACCTTAAGCCTAACACACTGGCTTACCTCGACTATAAGCTTTAACATTCAATCATTGGTTTGTTAGCAAGTCTCTGGTGTTGGAAATTCCCTTTTTTCTACTATAATGCCAAAGCAATGTGTTTATGGTATGATACTATCTTCATTAACAAAATGAAACAAACTGCGCATAAACTAGGATTAACTAGTGTCACTGGGGAAAATAATCTCATTAATAAATACAACTGTGTATGTCACTTATTGTCAAGGAAGGAGGGACAGGCTCAAGAGCCAGACAAAGCTAAGATGCATGAGCCACAAGTGAGTTGAGGTCTAAGGAAGGAGAAAAGGGGCTTGTGATTATACACACCCAGTTAATCAAGAACTTGATATTCAGGCCTTTACTACTTTACTTTAGGTAAAGTAGTTCTTTAGGTAAAGTACTTACCGTGCAAGCATGAGGGCCTGAGTTCAGTCCTAGAACCGTGTACAAAAGCTGGGTATTGTGGTTCATGTCTGCTACTTCAGCACTTCAGGTAGGTAGGAAGAATCCTAGGACATGCTGGGCAGCCATTCTAGCTACGTTGGTGAACTCCAGGTTGGAGAGAGATCCTGCCTCAAAAACCAAGGTGATGGTTACCGAGGAGCAGCACTCAAGGTTAATTCTACATGCATATGCTTGCACATGCCTGTGTGTGTGTGTGTGTGTGTGTGTGTGTGTGTGTGTGTGTGTTTGGGGCTGTAATGTTTGCCATGAAGCAGCCATTGCAGCTGCTCGTTCTGTATCACTGAGTAAGTACCCTTAAATCATCACTCAGGTGGCAAGAAAGGCTGAGAAAGCAAGAACCCTGTTGCGTATTGAATTTCAATTCACTTTCTCTGGGATTTTATTATAAAACAAGGAGGGGGGTTCAGTCGATGGCGTCTACCACAAACTCAGTGCTAAGTTTGCCTGGCTCACAAAAAAATTTCAGATGGAGAAAGACCACCTAAAAGGCCCAAGTCACCAGCTCTTTGGGAGTTGGTTGAGGAGCCAAGATCCATTGCTTATACTCCTGACACGTAAGCAGCAAACCTTGGTCATTTTATAAGGACTTTGGGGCAATGTGGATGATATTTATGACAGTGCCATGATGAAGCTCATGTCATGTGAAAACAGTGCATTTCAGATTTGAAGGAAGGTCTGTTTTTTTTTAAAAAAAATACAGCAGAATATGAGTTTTCTGTCCTTGTGGAATTAGCTTCTGTCATACTTAATGTAAGACAAAGGCTTGCTCCGGATCATTATGGGAGGCAGTCAAAGGACTAAGCAGACTTTATGTGGAAACCAATAAAATGGTGATGCAGGCAGAAACTAGAGTAGGTGGGGCGGAAGAAGAAGCTACCCAGAAGATGTGGTGTAGGTGCTTTGGAAAGGAAGCTTTGTCAGGGAAGGACCTGGCTGCTCTCTGGCTGCAAGTCCCTGAACATCCCTCAGCTGACAGCCAGTGTGGGTTCATTCCTGATATTTCCTGTTTCCTGGGTCCTCTGAGCCCTCTCCTTTCTAATTTGCCTCCCTCTGCTGCTCATCTTGCGATTCTTCCTTCCTTGCTCCAAAAGACTGCTTGTTATTTGGCATCACAAGGCAGCCATAATGTCCCTGCTCCTGACTGTTTGCTCCCTGGTGGAAAGATGGCTTCCATAAGTTTTTCCATTTCCCATTCATTAGATTTCCTGTCAGATACCTGGCTGGATCCATGAGTGCTGGGGGGTGGAGAGGGGGAAAATTCTATGCTTCTTGCCTTTTCATTGATGACCCGAGCTGAGGGATGTCCTTCAAGGCTAACTTTTAAGCTCTTTTCCTGGAGCCTGGGGAGACTTCCATTCCTGTTCACAGCATGTTCACGTGTCTCGAAATTTAAAACTTGGCTCTCACTGCTCCTGGTGTATTTTTGTTTACTTTTTGTTGTAAAAGTTAATGTGACCCACTTTTGTTTTAATTAAGGTAAACTTAGGTCACCCAAATATTTACTGCTCTCTGTGAGAAAGAAACAAAAGCAGGCAGTTGTGTTCCTTGGCTATGTGAGGATGGTGAAGGGGCTCTGATTTCAGAACATGGGTCATCCTAGATGGAAGAAGGCAGCTTGGGTGGAGTCATCACCGGATCTGGCAGGTCCAGACTCCCTGGCACCAGTGTGGCTCTCAGCAAGTGTCTACTTGGCGCCTTCTCTAGTCTTTTTGGCATGAAAGAAAGACCTTGTACAGCACTCCTCATATGTCATTCCCGTTAAACAAAACCTTTCTTCTGTTTTCCTTGCTCTCTTCGCTTCGTCTCCTATGCCTGAGCATACAAAAGCAAACATGGTCTCCTTCCTTCTGAAGGCGATAGCACATCAAAGGTGTACCGGTCATTAATCTAATGTCTGCCATGTGGAACCTTCGAGAGTAGAGTGCTCTGTGCTAAGGGAGCAACTGCTTAGCTAGTTGGAGAAAGAGAATGGTGGAGTGTGAGCTGACAGAGAATCGAGTCACGGATTGTGTCCCATTCATTGTCAGTATTAGCACAAGTGTGGACCCATTGGGTGATGGTAATTTCATGTAACTGAGTAACTGATATGGCAAGGTCATCCATGCTGACAGAATGTAAAGGAATTGATCTGTGCGTAATGTAGACCTTCCAAGCTGGAGTACCCTGGAGTGAAGACTCTGACAGTAGGAACAGTTCTCTTGTGGGCAGGGAAGATTGTGCTGGGTTTTTCTGGAAGGATGCTCAGTAATTTAGATGCAAATGCTAGTGCTCCTCTGAAATGGATGTTAGTAGAGAGATGGGAAGGAAGCAGGTTGGACAGAGGGAGATGTTGAGCCCCTGTTCAGAGCCTGTGAAGACAGACTTGGCCTATATACAAGGATTTTTAGGCCAGTGGCCAGTAGAGTTGCCCTTACCTAGACTAATATGGCCAGGTCCTTAGAGTTCCATGTTGAGTTCTTACTGAATGTAGCTTCAGTATAAGAGAGAGGTCAGTCACTATGCATGATATTGCTTCTTGGCAGTAGCCAAAATGGTCCTTAATGGAGGGGCATTGACTCTTCTGTTTACCATTGGGCAAGAATGTAATCCTAAGAGAAATGCCTCTAGAAATGGATTTAATCCCCACGGAGGGAAAACTGCTAAAGGCTGTTTGATAACACACTGTTTCAGCCAAGCCAACAGGAATGCTCTTCAAGGGAATTCTAGACTGTGTCATTGGGAGAATAAGATGAGCAAATGCATGCACAGCCATCAGGGTGAGCATCAAGGGTCAGGACAGCAGAAGTACTGTGGCTTCACTGTTTGTAGGTTCAGCAAGGGTAATGTCAGTGTGGATAGAAAGCAGAAGGTAGAGGGTCTTGACTGCCAAGAATAGGACTTTGACCATTATTCTGTGGACATTAGAACATACTAAGTAGTTTGAGCATCTTGTAGGTGTGATGTGTGTGAATTGTGTTCTATAGGGAAGCAACTGGCTTAGACGTGTAGAACAGGAAGTGCAAGACATTCAAGAGAAGGCAACTTCTAGAGACTAATAAAAGTGAGTATTAGAGCGAAGCCTGGTGAGAAGGCCTGTTAACCCAGCTACTTAGGAGGCCGAGGCAGAAAGATCACAGGTTTGACTATAGGTGAGTTCAATGTCACCTGGTGGTCAACTCAGCCTAAAAGTGAAAAGTGTAAATTGACTAGAGGTGTAGCACAGTGGTGAGGCCCTTTGTTCAATCCCTAGTACTAGGAAAAGAAAAAAAATGATGAGAGGGAAGGAGAGAGAAGAGAGAAGAGAGGGAGGGACAGAGGTCCATTCAACCTCTTCTTCTTGGACTTGATTTACCATCTGTAAAAATGATTAACTAAAAGTCTCCATCCCGTTCGAACAATTTGTGATTTTATGTTAAAGTTATCTGCTCATTTGCATTCCTTGAATTGTGTCCTCAGAAAAGATGTTGAAGGCTGGTTTGGTGTAAAACCAGACTTCTGGAAACTTTGGTTTGGATATTTGTACGTTAATTGATTCCTCCACTCTCATGGTCTTCCAAATCCCCATATTTCCACATAAAGTTTGTAGCCAATGGATTATAGATTCAAGCTGAACGAGAATCATGTATCAGCTATTACAAGCCTGAGGGTTTTGTTTCTTAATCAATTACAACATATCCGGTAACTCAACCCAGCTACAAGGAAGACAAAATTAGCTTTCCTTATTGCTCAAAGATGGAATGTCTTCACCTAAGCTTCTGCTTAAATAGTAATGAAAAGAGGCTTAACCCTGGCAATGAAGAAACGAGCCAGCGTGAGGCCAGACTTGGTAAGGACTGAAGTAAGGTACACTTTTTTTCTTAAGTGAATTCTGTGCCATAGAGTGGTTGTCAAGCCCATAACCAAAACCTGACTGACGTGAGATCAAAAACAAAAGAGGGACAAAATAAAGGAGATAAGCTGGTTTCTCAGAACTCTGGTTATTTTCTGTTTGGAAATGACTTGTATATAATTTCAGGGCTGATGACTCTGCATTGGTCAACCAATAAGAGCCTTACCCCGAGAGAGGCTAATTCCCCTCTCCCAGCAGTCATTAGTTGCCTGTAGTTCTTTATCCAGGATTGGGATCTGGAGAACGTTTCTCTGCTCTACATTGGAATGACTACTGATGTTGCTATTGTTCCGTATGCAGCCATTTCTAGGGAAGAGTTTCACAGCAGACTTCCTGGTGTTCTGATTCTCATCTCACAATCTTTCTCCTCTTCCTTGATGTTCCTTGAGTCTTAGATCCAGGACTTCTGATGCAGTTTTGGGGATGTATATACAAACCACAAAAGACTCAGCAAGTTGTATTTAAATATTTGTGAATACACATACATTATATATGTATATACACATGTATATACACATGTATATACACATATGCATATATAGTGTATGTGTGTAAAAATGGTAAAGAAAAAGAGGCTATCAACCTGAGAAAGGGGTATGGGAGGGGTTCAAAGTGGGCAGGTGGGAGAGGCTGGAGGAATGAAAGGGAGGGGAGAGAGTGATATAATTTATTTCAGTTAAAGACATATTAACCAACTAAAATGATTCATAGAGAAATGTTTCTGTATCAGAGAAGTTTTAAATCCTTGTCTCATTAACCCAAACATTATGGTGCCCATTCTACTTATTTTCAAAAGTATCTAACTATACTTGAGTTTATTTATTACATCACCAATTCATATCTCCACTTATAAATATTTTCACCAGATGCTTCTTATGGCAGCCACTGTGTTAATTTTTGGAAATGGCCTAGCAAGTAAAACCAGACAAAATCCCAAACTTCATGAAGCTTTTGGGGAGTCAACAAGAAAGACAGGAACCAGATGGTCACAGTTTTGTTGTTGTTTTGTTTGTCTTTCTCTAAGTGAGATGAGGTTTCTTGGCGGAAATGACAGTGGAGCTGAGACTTTCGGGATGGGGCTTTAGTGGGCTGTGTTAGCTAGGTGGCCTTGGATTCTAGTTTCAAGGCATTGACAAATGAAATTTTAAAGCTTCTAGAAATTTGATGATTATTTTATGATGGACAAAGAGAATCCCAAACATATGGACTTATCCAAGTGTTGGATTCATATACAGATTAGAAGCAAGGCCAAACACACTGATTTTGAAATGGGGTCTAAGTGACAGAGATGTGCACAGTTCAGTTTGGAGCGTTACTGGCCAATGTGATCTGGAATTGGAAGTCCATGGTCTAGGTAAATCAGGCCTGGGGGACTTGGTCGCATATGCTCTATGGACATTATGTTTTCCTCTGCTGTAGATGTCTGCCAGTGTGCTTGGGTCTTTTCCAAGAAGGTGGGTGGTTGCTGAGAAACTGACCACACAAGATGTGGAGACTTCCATCAACAGAAAGCTATACGCAAAAACCTTGTGCGTTAGGGCAGCATTGGCAGTAAACACAAAGGAGAATTTGCAGAGGTGACCCGTCTTGACTCAACATGTATCCTTGATTAACCACTCATCCTGGGTATAAAGAAATTGCTGAGGGTTCTCCAGGTGAGGTCCAGCCTCTCAGTAAAAAAATATCTGGAGGACAAATAAAATCCCAGAATAGATTTTTCTTTCTGTGGGAGAGTAAAATTCATTAATAATAACAGTAGTAGTAGAAACGTTAAGACATTCTGCATCCTATTTCAAAACCATAGCCAAGGAGATGACACTTAGAAGGGGCTAGAAGCATGCACATACAAATTAACATTTGCTTTTGGATACCAGTGAAGTCGAAGAAAACACTGAGTTTCTGAAATGACAAAGTGAGAGAGTGTATTTCAAAATGACCAGAAGAGTGCAGAGTTCATAACCCATAAAGATGATTAATTATTGAAGGGATGCAGATGTCTCTGGGCTCGATTTGATCATTCCATATTATATATATGTATTGGATTACCATACCGTACCCCATAAAGATGGACAAATAGTATGTCCCAATAAATAAAGGAGATAAAGTTAAAGAGAGGGCGTAAACAAATGACGTGGTAAAGGGCTTAGCCCTCATCAGAAGCAAGGCAGAGAACTAACATTGGAGAAAACTGAGCCAATGACATGAGCGCAAGGCTGTAAAAATTCTGAAACCAGGCTATGTCCTGTTGTGTTTATGTCTCTTTTAATTTCCTTAATTTTTAATTCTTTGTTTATCATGTTTTTTTAATCTAGCCACATCATTTTATTTGTATTTGATACTTCGTTGTATAGAACACATTGTGTTTGGATTAATTCTCTGGTGTCTTTGAAACTTTTATTGTTCCTTTAAAAAATTCTGTACCTGGTATTTTCAAAGTTTGCCAAGTGTGTAATTTGATTCATTTAATGTACAGTTATATTGTATGTCCATGTTTCGTTCTTATGTAAACATGTAAATATACATACATGTAAACTCTCTTTTCATGACTTTACTTTCAATTTTGTGACCATTTTTCCAACAGTGACTTATGCCATTGTTCCAATGGAACTTACAATAATCATAGACACTTCTAGATTTGTATTGCCTACTATAGTCATTGGTACAGTGGCCATTGAAACATTGGCCATTGATACAGTGTCCATTGACCACAAAGCTTAACAAGTGCTTCAGACGTGGCTAGTGTAACTTCAAATTTTGAAGATAGATACAGTCAACCTTAGCAGAGACCACTGTCCAGTCTATACATTTTCAATGACTATATCCAATCTGTGGATGTTTATACAAACATTTTCTCTTTGCCCTCCCACACTGTACACAGTTTGGTCATCTGCTTCCTGATCAGGTTTGCCAAAGTCTGACTCATTTATCAAGACTCACGGACCTGCCTTCTCCTTCCCCTAAGTGCCCAGGCTAAGCATGGTTGTCCTTCCCTTTTCTCTAACACTCAGTGTATGATCCCTGCCTTCCAATTATTTAACCAGATATTTGAGGGCAGTGACTAAATGGAATCTGGAGAATGTCATTGAAGGGGAAAGTGAACTTCAGCTTTGCTCCACTGGCAGAAGTTGTGATGGTTCTGAAGCTCTCTGCCTGGCGGTCATCTACACTGGCTGTTGTTATCTAATCCAGACGCTCATGGAACACTGTTGGTTAAGGAACTGAGGTCCTGTGATTGGATCTTCCCGTCTTTGGACTCTGGTCTCAGGAATGAAGAATTCCCTGTACCAGCTTTCCCTCTTCACCTGGAGTAACACTCTGCCCAGCTGTGGCCCAGCATGGGTGGAAGGAGAGGCCAGGGATGGAAACAGCATGCTGGCTTCTTTCATGACTCACTTTACTAACTGTCAAATAGTATTTCTTGAGGGAATTTGCTTAAAGCTGATGCCCCTCGCATGTGGTCTGGGTAATATTCTTGATGAGTCTTTGGCACAAATCCTGTGTTTTTCTATGTGAAAATGGCTAACCATGAATGAAAATAAATCATGAAGAAAAATATCAAAAAAAGATCTTTTTCTAAAAACTTGGTATCATGAAACTTGAAAGAGTATGCCTGTATTTCCACCACTCCGTGGAAAGAAAAGTCCACTGTGGATTGTCAAATATGAGTGGTTTGAGTGTGGTTTGAGGTATGTTGGAATTAAGAGCTTCATAAGATGGTTTTGTGGTTGTTAATGGGAAAGAGTGCACAGAAAGAATTCTAAGGAGTCTGCTTGAGAAAGGGAGAAAGTGTCGGGTTTCTTCAGGGATCCTCTTTGCATCCATGGTGATGAGCAGGCCAAAAGCAAAGCAGCTTGCCCTGTCTTAACTCCATCTGAAGGCTGAAAGTCTCATGATGTGTGGTTGTTATATCTGGTTAGAGAGTAATTGTCTTCACATTAATTGTTATAAGTCATTATGAGAGTAAAGCAGGTTAGTCATATCCACGCCAGTATCCTTCTAGAATGAATGGGTTTCCTGACCTGGGCACTCTTTAGATCAATACTTCTTGGCTGTCCAAGCTACCCTGGGAGCTGGAACATGTCAGTATTTACTAGCATTCTCCCTTGCGCCTGTTGCAAAGCTTCAAAATCTCTCCAGACATTCCCAAGTACTCCACGAGGGCTGAAATGACTAGCTGGGCAGCAATATTCTAGAACATTGTGGATGTGTATAGGCCTGAAGTTAACAATCTGCAACATCTGGCTGAAGACCTTGTCCCACCAGGGTTGAGATGTCCCTAAGGCAGTTTCTATAAATGCTCTTAAGTCTGCCAGCCACCAGGGCCAAATTCTTGACCAATGTTTGCCAGTGAGACCCTGCATCGCCCAGGGTTTTGAAAGCACCATGGGATAATTTCTTGGCCACAAGCTACACTGATTTATATATCAGAATAATTAAGTTTGAAAATGTCACACTTATTTAATAAATCCAGCAGTTCAGAAAGGGTAAAATGAAAACCACCAGCCCACCCATCATCCAGCTCTAGAAAAAAAAACACAGAATTTATACAGCAACATAATGAAGATTTTTGTGCATGTTAGTGTGTAGGATCCTTGAACAAGATAAGTACACATAACCAGTGTCATAAAAATGCCATCATGCTATGTGTGACATCCTAACAGAAAAGTATTTAATTTTATGTGAACTATAAAACAATATCGTACATACATGTCTGTCTGTGTGTAGCCATGCACTTGACTGCAGGCATCCTCAGAAGCTAGAAGAGGGATTTAGATAACCCAGAGTTAGAGTTATAAATGGTTATGAGTCACCTGATATAGGTGCTAGGAATCAAACCGGGGTCATCTGGAAGAGCAGCCAGTGCTTTTAACCATCGAGCCATCGCTCCAGTCCTAGTTTATGTGAATTTAATAAGGAAATGAAAGGGGTATGCAGAGTTTGCAACCATAGCAGAGTAACTTATTTCCTCAATGATATCTCTACATATATGACTAAAGATCATACCACATTAGGAATCTGGGGTTATTATGTTATAAAAGCTTACATTTAAATCTTAGTTAATATAGCATGACTTTCTTACAGCTTTTCCATTCTCCCTCCCATGTTTGTCAGTTACATTATCAGAGCCAATTTCATGTAGGATATGTACTCTTCTACCAACCCGCACAACCCCATGGTTTATTTGGGGGCCCAGTACCAAAGTGTGTCACGTGCTCACCACCCAGTACTTCTCCTTGACTTTTATAATCCTGTTTTTAAAAAAGTTTTGAATCATCCCCTGGTTGATAGGATTTCATCACCGACTTTGAAATGAAAGTTTCCCTTGTCCTAAGGCTTTTTCTTCCTACATTTGAAAATGCTGGTCTGCCTGTATCTCCCTGTTTCCATCTCTATCTCTGTCTCTCTCTGTGTTAAAATGTAAATGATGACACTTACCTGTTTAATCATTTTAAAGTGTCTAAACTGACTGTTTAGTGAGTCAGGTATACTCAGTCTGTTGTGCGAGCACTGTCCGTGTCTAGAGCTGGCTTTCGTATTACAGAGCTGAAACTGTACTCACTAAACTGCCTTGCTGTTCTCTCCACTCTCAAGCCCCTGGCAGTCACCCCTCTACTGTGGATGTGATGACTGGGGGTGATTCATATTCAGCCATATTTGTTCTTTTAGATTCGACTTTATTTTTGTATAATGGCTTCAGTTTCATCTACACAGTGGCGTGTTAGAATTCTGTTTTCTGTCACATCTGCATGCTTGTCTCATTTGTTCTTTTCCTGCTAGACATTTGTTTTCAGTTTTGCCTCCTTTCAACTACTGTAAATAATGCAGCGACAGAGATCAGCATGCGGCTGAGTCCGTGTGTACAATTGTGAGAGATACTCACTCGGAAGGAGGATTGCCGGGTCCTATGATGAACACACACTGTCTGAGGAGCTGCCGGGCTGTTTTCCACAATGAAGGAGCCACATGTCATTCCCACCAGCAATGATGTGGGGTTCTAACCCCTCCACACCTTGCTCTTTTCACTCTTTGCTGTCTGGCCTTGCCCGCTTCCTACCACAGTGTGCTGTTCTCCAGCAGTCATCCTGGTGGGTGAGAGGTAGCCGGTGGCTTTCACTGCACACTGTGTGGCTGGGTAGACCCTACACTGCCCATTACAATCGAGTGGCCACACTTGAATTTCATTTCATGCCATGTGATCATGTGAATACTGTTAAGATTCATCTTCATCAGAAGTCAGAAATTTAGATTTGTAGATGAAGTCTTTATATGTTCAAACCTTGGCCAAATAATTATTTTGTTAAAATTCTTTTGGGGCTGGGGAGATTGCTCAGTCAGTACAGTGCTTGCCTTGCAAACAAATAACCTGCTTGGTGAAAAGAGAGTTATGTCTACCTCCCCACCCCCTGTGGCTGTAGTTTCTTACCAAAAATTCTTAGGTCAGTGAGAGACACTATCTAAAAAACAGCGTACACTGTTCCTTAAAGAAATACACCTGAGGTTGGCCTTTGACCTCCATATACATTCGCCCACACATACACTGACATACACATGAACTCCTCACCCCCAACACAGACACACACACACAATCATCTTTGACAGAAATTACCATTATAAATTAAGTAAAGGAGAGTTGTGTGGCATTGGCCATTTGTGTCCCTTTTAGCCATTACTGACATAGGCACTTTCATTGTGTACAGAAGAGCACTAGAATCCTACCACAGGGATGGGCTTGAGAATGGTTCTGAAGCCTCAATGAGATTGGCATGTGCCACTTACCACGGGTACCCGGGAGTCAGTTGGATTGGCATGTCTTGTCCCTTGGGTGTGGAAAGTTGTCAGATCCTGTTGATCCAGTGCTTTCAGGTGTCACCTCTGTGCCATCCTCTTTGGGGTAAGTGTTGTGATGCACATTGTGGGCTCTGGAGTCTTGCATGCAATATTTCAGCAGAGGTTCTATTTCTTGGGGTCCTTCTTCACACTCCTGCCTGCCAGAAGAACTTTTCCAAAACACAGAAATCATGCCTCTGCTTTCTAGTTTTTCAGTGAGCTGACAAATGAGTATGCTAGAAGCTTTCCTAAGCCCTATAGATCTACTCTGCACCCTTCCCCACACAGGATGTGATCTGTACAAGCTGCATCAGGTCTCTCCCTTACCCTCTGACTTCTGGTTAGCTTTGGCCAGTGAGGAATACAACATGGAATAGGAGAGAGGGAAAGAGCAGTATGTCTATCCCCCCACTCCTCTCTCTCTCTTCTCTCTCCCTCTCTCCCTCTCTCTCTCTCTCTCTCTCTCTCTCTCTCTCTCTCTCTCTCTCTCTCTCTCTCTCCCTCTCTGGCTGTATTTTCTCACCAAAAGCCCTAGCTCTTCCTGGTGGCTCTTTACACAGAAAGATAAAGATGAAACGTGTTCCTCAGGGGCTGTAGGTGTTTTTCAGTGGCAAAGGACTTGTCTCCCATGCCCAAGACTGTGAGCCCAATCTCTAGAGCTGCAAATGCAAATACTAGTCCTCTGAAATAAATCAATAGAGGAACACATAAATAAAATACCTCTCAAGGGGCTCAAAAGATTCCTCAGTAAATAAAGTGCCTGCCACTTAAGCATGAGGACATCTGTGTGGTTTCTTAGTCAAACACATTGACTCATACTCACAGAACAAGTACATACACGCACACACACACACAGGCACGCACATACACACAGGCATGCACATGCACACACACACAGAGGCATGCACAT
>NW_021620849.1:4740364-4800218 GCF_004785775.1 Grammomys surdaster
ACACATACACACACATACACACAGGCATGCACATGCACACACACACACATACACACACACAGGCATGCACATGCACACACACACAGAGGCATGCACATTCATACACACACACACACACACATGCACACACAGGATTTGACTAACTTGTTTTTAGGGAAATAGTGAGGAATGCATTGCGTCGGAGTGTGAACGGAAGCATGAGCAAGAGCTGTGAGCTATGGGGGTGCAGACTGAGTTGTGTCTGGCAGGGAGATGCATAATAGTGGGAAGCCGTACAGCAGTGAATCAGTGAGACTAAAATTCTCTTATGATGGGAACAGTGATCAGAGACAAAGACTGGCTAGGAAAGGGACGTCCAAACTCCACAGGCCAGTGAATTTTAGCAGAGAATAGTATGAGCTGGAGAAAGAGAGGTGAGCTTCAGAATCCTGGGAATTTATCAGTAGTGCCTGTACTTGTGTTTAATACAGCCTGGCTGAATTGAATTGTTGATCTGTGTGACAGCTTGAGTGACATTTTTATGACATCCGCCCAATTCATAATTTTAAAGGTTTACTGCTTAAGACCTTAAGGTAGTATTAACCTGAAAGAATGTATCTACTGTTAACAGAAACCGAGTGGTTTGAGATCTCCTCAAATAACCTTTGTGGGAAGACTGGAATGAACCTTTGTTTGATGTCTGGGAAGTAATGTCCCACTGGAAGTCAGTTCATTTGGAGTTGCTGTTAATATGGACCTGTTAATATGGCATTTCCAATAAGTGACCTTAGATGTGAAATCTGTGTTTAATTACTAATGTGTTAGCAAAGCCAGCAGAATGGCCCTATTCTGTATAACGCATAGATTTAAGAACTTGTCAGGGAAATGGTTTATGATTTGATTTATGCCTGGGGATCCAAGAAGAGCAAGCAAGACCGGAGCCTTTATGAGACTGTGAACACACTCGCTCCGACCACATTCTGGGCTTTTGCCAAGAGCGATTGTATAATGAGTAAACAATATCTTTGGGGGATTTTTTTTTCATCCAACGTTTCCCAAGCTAGAATTTACTTGGGAAAATATGATTTCCTAAGCGATCATTAAGCCTGATAGTCTACAGCAAATGACGACACAAAATGCACACAGCTTCTTTGGCTGTGTTCTTACAGGTTTTCCCTTGGTGTTTTTCTTTTCTTTAAAAAAATTGTTTTATTACATACACACACACACACATAAATGGACACACACATACTCATGAATATACACATACACAGGTACATGTATACAAGTGCATATGCATACACACTGAATGATGCAAAAAGCGACAAATTGAAGTGTTTATAATTCATTAGCAGTTAGAAAATAGAGACAAGCAAAAATAAAGGTTACTGAGCCACCAACCAGGCAGCATACGTGAGCTGGTCCATGGCCCCTGACAAATATACAGCAGAGGACTGCCTGGATTGGACTCAGTGGGAGACTTACCTAACCCTGGAGAGACTTGAGGCCCCAGGGAATAGGGAGGTCTGGAGGGAGTGGAAGGGGACATCTTCTTGGAGATGGGGAGGAAGAATGAGGTGAGGAACTGTGGGAAGGTGGACTGGGAGGGAGGCAACAACTGGATTGTAAAAAAATAAAAGTAATAAAAATATAAGGGCTTATATGCAACCCAAACTTTTCTATGAGAGGGGCATATGGTTCCCACAGAGTTATTTCATTCTATGGGGAAAAAGCTGACCTTGCTCTGAGCTCTGCCTAGGAAGGCTATGGAACACACAGCTTATGTATCTGGTTTCCTTGACAATTAAGGATAAATGTCAACTCACAGTGACCACTCTTCCTTCTGGCTCACTGAAAGGTGCTTGAGGGATTAGATCCATGCCTGCCCTCTAAGGGCTCCTGGCGCAGAGCCTTGACCATAGGTATCTGTTTGGATAAGGGAACCAGCAGATGCTTGGAAGCCCATAAATGCCAGCCAGGAACGTGCTTTCTTCACAAAATACCCCAGATAAAATGGCAGACTGTTGAAAACCAGGAGTGCAGCTCCACTTGCAATAATGCAAAGATGGGGTGGGGTGGGGGATAAGGTATCATTGCGATATCAAAAGAATGCTGTGGTCAAGTGGATCCCAGCAGCAGTGGAGGGGATCCAAGACTTGGAACGCTAACTGTGAGTGATGATAGCTCACTGCCTATGTTTGACTGGATTCCTGATCACAAAGGAAATGAGCATCAGAAGAGAAATCACACAGAGGGAAACAGAATTTGCCTAGGGGAAGTGATAAAGGGATTCTGTATTGGCCCCATCCCTCTCTGGACACGCATGGTTCTCAAAGCATTGTTCACCTGAAGATGGTGCTGGGAGTATCCACCAGAGGAGCTGTGACATTTAGAGAGGACATAAGCCAAGACAAGGACTGGGCCACTGCCCTGTCTGCTAGAACAGCAGCTGCCTTAGGAAGGATATGGTTCTTTAGGTCTTTGTCTGCCACAGGGCCACAGACTTGATGTTGGTTGAATTAAACTTTGACTGGGTTCATTTAATAACTTACCTTATAAAGCAGTGTCTTCATGGAATGTAAATAATCACCTAAGGCAGTCTTAAAGAGATGCTTGAAAGGGGAATTGGGAAAAGCAGTGCCCACTGGTAAACAAAACTTGCCTGCTCTGGGTTACCATGAAGCCAGCTCTGTCTTTGTAGCCACTGGGCTTTAGGATTGGGCTGGACAAGATGAGGCTACCACATACCTCTTCTCTCAGGAGGTTTGGTGGCCACCACGGCCAAGGAAGGCTTTACCCAGTTCCCAGGATGGCTGTCTCTCCATCCCCCACAACTCTCTTCTGCATCCCAATATTTGACAATGCTGACTGATACTGTTTCATATTTTTGTGGTAGCATTAAGCTATATTCACAGGTCTTCTTTCTCAATGGGCTACCCTCCTGGCATCATAGTCTACTTATTACTGTTAAAAAGCAGACACACGCATCAGAGGAATTCCGTCTGGTTAGGAAGCTATGTCTAGCATGCTTATCGGTGACTTGGGGTACACATGGAGGCTGCAAAGCCAAGTAGCATGGCTTACAGATGGGTGCTAGGGTCAGGGTCCCAGCAGACCTCAGCAGGCTGACCCCTGAGCCAAGAGCAACAAGGGGAGGTTTATTGGTGATTAATTTTAAGTCTTGCATAAGCAGGAACTGGAGAGCTGGCCTTGCCGTCTTTATTCTGGAGATGTTATTTTTAAGAACAACAACTTCTGGAATTTGTGACACACTCACAAGCTACACGGAGATGCGGTGTGACTTCTTATGTGATTTTAGTATTGCAAGAGTAATGGTGACCATTGTGGTTTAATGTGAGTTTGATAAGGTTAAAAGCTTATTGTAATTGCTTTAATCATTATGTAATACTGCCTCCATAGAGAGTTCCAATAGACGATATCGCCTGAGATAAGAAGAAAGAGAAGGGGGAAGGAGACGGAGGGAGGAAAGAAAACACTAAATGGAAAGAAGAAGGAAGAAGGGAGGAAAAACAAGAAGGAAACGTTATCAAAAGAGATTTATCATAGGTTAAGGAGATAGCTTAGTTCAGTCCCCAGAACCTACACAGAAAAGCCAGCCATAGCATTTGTTTGTAGTCTCAGGGCTGGGAAGGCTAAGACATATTCCTTGGGCTGATGAACCAGCTCATTCAAAGAAGTGAGCCGCAAGTCAATACAAGACCTTGTTTCAGAATAAAAAAAAAATCAAGGTGGACTGCTCCTGAGAAGTAACACCCAAAGTTAGTCTCTGGTCTCCACATCCATGTGTACACATGTACTATACACACATATGCATGTGCACACACACATGGGAATCTGGGTCATGGGGCAATGCATGGCCTCTGTTCTTTTTAGATATAATGCCATTGTCTAAACACTACATTTTGAGATTTAAAATTTGCATCCTTAATTGTATGCTGAGATTGAACTTAGTCACGAAAGAGCAGGGAGAGCAGAGAGTGTTTTAGACAGATACTAGAGGCTTGGGAAAACTCTAGAAGTTTCTTTTTTCTTTTTCCAGGGAGAAAGACTGGGGCTCATTGTCAGCTTTTCTAGAGAAATGGGAATTCCAGAAAAAGACGCTCAGATGAGAGAAGTGGGTAAAATCAGGGACATTGTTGCTACTTTGTAGCCAGGGAGAATGCATGACAGGGCCAGGGACTGGCAGAAAATGGTGCTGGGGTCTGAGGAACCTAGCCATCCTAACAGAGAACTAAAACACTACCAGGACTCCTTGAGATGCCGTTTGCTTTCTGTTTTCTTAAGGGGAAAAAAATCTGACGGATCCAATCAGAGAAACCAGATGTTTTCATTTTATAATGTGCCCGTTTTAATTATTTTAGAATCAAGATGTTTTCTGTAAGTGAAGGTGGAGGAGTTATGGAAAGAAACCCGATTCTAACTAGAAATGGAACAGATGGGATGGTGGGAATAAAAACAAATTAAAACAATATTGCAGGGAGCTCTCAACTTTCGTTTAAAAAATATATGATGATATTTTTCAACTTTTCACATTCAACCAATTCATATATCGGGTGACAAGAAGAAAAACCAATTTCAGCTGTGTACAGTTTAAATATTTGCCTAAACGATCTGGAGTCACCCCATCTAAAAGTCTAGATGAGGGCATTAGACTGCTAATTGTATTTTTCCATGAATTAGAATTTTATATTTCGTTCTATACGGTGATAGACAGAATGTAGTTATGTTTGGTGACATTCAGGGCAGAAAATCAAACTGAACATCGTCTTAATTAGAACAGTAAATAGTATGGGTTTCATTACCTCCCATTCCTGATGACAGATTTGATCAGCTGCCAAATATTTATCCCTTCCGTCTCTCTCCTCAGGCTGAAGCGCTGCTCTATAAGGGCTGTTCACTGTGCTATAAATACAAGCTGTCGGAGCGACGGCTGGTGCAACCTGACTGAACATTATTGGAAAACCTTCATTTTTGCTTCCTGTCACTATTTTTTCCATTTCAGTTTTGAAGGTCTTCCCTACCAAACCCCCACCCCCACCAATTTAACTTTCTTGGGGAGAGGGTGATGGTGTAACTTGCCCGAAGGTTTAGGGGAACCTGGGCAATAGCTAGTTAAGGCACATGCTGTCTGTCATACATAATCCTCTTCACAGTTCTCGCCTGTATCTTTACATTCTTTAACAACTTACCCATTAAATTCTGTCTGACTTGAACATTTCGATAGCCCAGGAGGATATGGATTTTTTTTTTGTTTGCGTGCTTGCTAGATTTAACTGAGACATTATGTGTTTTATCTATTAAATATAAGGTGCAGGGGTCAGGAGAGATGGGTCAACACTTAAGAGCACTTTACTGCTTTTTCTGGAGAACTGGAATTCAGTTCCCAGCATCCATTCTGGAGGACCACAGACACCTATAACACTCTGCTCCAGGGGATCTGATGCTCCTGGCCTCCAAAGTAGATTGTATTCAGTCATGTACCACTCCACCCCAGACACATGAATACAAATAATTAAATGTAACATAAAAATAAGACCTTTTTAAAAAATGCTACAAAGCATGGAGACACCACAGAAAATGTTACTAAAGCCATTTAAAGTCCCCTCACTCACTGAAGCATTTTATCTACCTGAGCGTGTCCATGTGCAGACTTACCTGTGTTAAACTGGATACAGACTTGTAGCCAGATAGGATGTTGTCATCCAATGATGGTATTTTGGCCTAAAATATTTTTTAAAAAGAAGTTTCAGAAGCCACCCAAGTTCAGAAAGTAATGGAATCACCACCCGTGATAACCCACCTAGTGCTGATTTTCAAGCTTGTGCGTATTTGCTGTCAATGTCTTTGTGAATGATAAAGAAAACTAAAGTATTGTCATTGTTCCCGAGACTCTTCTCAGGGACAGCGAGGACGAGTCCCACCTCTTCTCTTAGAGCCAATCTGATGTGTGTTCTTCTAGCTCAGATTCTGTCCTCTCAGTGCCGTGTTTCCTGTGTGTGTTCAGTAGGCTGTCTTTATATGAAGATAGAGAGAATACGCTTTATATTTTTATTTTAAAGAAATTAAGCTATACCAGCCTTTTTATTTTTATGTTTGTTTGTTTATTTTTATTGGTTATTTTATTTATTTACATTTCAAATGTTATCCCCTTCCCAGTTCCCCGTCTGCAAACCCCCATCCCATCCCGCTTCCCCCTGCTTCTATGAGGGAGCTCCCACACCCACCCTGTTAATAAATATGACAGCCTTTCCTAAGTTAACCATATGACTGTCAGTGTCTGTATGGCATGTGATTTTTCTGGTACTTTATGGTTTCAGTACCTTAATATAAATTTCTAATGGATCTGGATTTCATTTTGACATATTTTAAGAACTTATAGATTAAAAAAACATTTTTATTATATTTATTCATTTTGTTTTATGTGTGGGCGCTTTACCTTCAAGTACGTTTGTAGACCATTTGTGTGCTTAGTGCCTGCCGAGGTCAGAAGAGGGCATTAGCTCCCCTGGAATTGAAGTTATGAACAGTTATGAATCACCACGTGTTTGCTGGAAATCAAACTTGGGTTCTTTTCGAGAGCAGCAAGTGTTCTTAGCTGCTGAGCAGTTTCTCCAGACCAAGGATTTATCTATTTTTAAAAAGCATTAAAATACTAGTATTTAGGGGACCAAGGCAATAGGATCCTGAGGTGGAAGCCAGCCTGGGGTACACAGTGAGTTCAGGGTCTGCTGGAGCTACACTGTGAGATACTATCTCAAAATTTAAAATATTTAAAAATTACTTTTAGTAGATATAATAAAAGTGTTTCATATGCATCTATGAAATGTCATAATGCAACACATTTTATGCAGTTACTATACTCTAATAAAGCATCATGGGGAAATTAATAAATATGATTATTTCTTGTTATATATGATCAATACATATGATTACTTACTGTTATGTCAATTCTATATTTTTCTCATTCCCTCACTTTTATTTTTTGAGATTTTATTTTTCAATTTATATCTTACGTTATTTATTTGTATTTTCTGTATATTTTTTATTTTGTGGATGGTTTACTTGTATGTCTGTGCACCATGTGTATTCCATATTGAATTCCCTGGAACTGGAGTTACATACAGTTGTGGAGTTATGGATAACTGTCTCATGGGTTCTGAGAATCGAACCTGGTCTTCTGGAAGAACAACTAATACTCTAACTGCTGAGCCTTCCCTTCAGTTCCACTTTCACTCTTTGTAAATGGAAGCCCAGGAGATAATATCTAACTCCCTTACCAACTTAAGTATGTGATACAGTATTGCTAACTGCAAGCCCAGTGTCCTGTGTCACATGCCAGGAACGTTTTCAGTGTGCCTGGCAGGAACTTTACACTCACTGAAGAGTCTCTTCCCTTCAGTGTCCTAGCAGTCTTTGGCAGTCAGCACTGCTATCCCATTCATGGAACTGGACTACGGTGGATGTTACCTGTGCATAGAATTAGGTAACAATTGACCTTTCTATAACCGGCTGTATTTCCCCCCTACATCCAGACCTCAAGAAATGCTCATTCAGACGAAGACAAAGATGGCAACTGGGACGCCTGGGGAGACTGGAGTGACTGCTCCCGGACCTGTGGAGGAGGAGCCTCCTATTCTTTGCGGAGATGTCTGACTGGAAGGTCAGTGGTGGCTTGGCTGCTGTGTGGAGTATGTCAGTGACTGTGAGTGAGAAGCGGAGAAGGTATGCTCTGACATTTTCCATCTGATGGCTTACTGTCTGCTGATAGTAATTGAGCCAATCTCAAGTTAACATGCCTAAATGGGAATGGTGCTACTTCCAGGTATGTCTGTTTACATCTGCAGATGCATCTATCCTGGCTACATGATGATCATAGGGTTCAAAAAACCAGACACTTTGGTCCTAAGAAAGTGAAGGCATGTTAAGTTCAGTTGCTGGCTTGATAGCCTCAGGGCTTAAGGATTAAAGGTTAGGTTACCTTGGTGGCAGTCCTTGAGAGGCTGTGACTACAATTCCTTTCTTGCACTTTCTGTGAACCTACCATGGGTTAAGAAGGTAGTGCAGAAACTGAGGAGCTGGTACAGTGGGTAAAATGCTTGCTGCACAGGCTTAAGGACCTGACTTCAGATCCTTAGGATCCATATAGAAGCCAGGAGTGGCGGTACACACCTGTAACCTAGTATAGGATGTACAGAAACAAATGAGTCACAAGGGCTGGCTGGTGAGCTAGTCTAACCAAAATGGTGAACCTCCTTTACTCAGTGAGAGCTCCTGCCTCAAAAATAAGATGGAGAGCTAAGAGGAAGATGCTGGACAGTGACATCTAGCCTTCAAACATGTGCACACTCAGATGAGTGTACACACCTATTCAAATGCATAACACACACACACACACACACACACACATACACACACACACCGCATGCTAAATGTAAGATCAGCTTAGTTTTAAAGGCCCAAAGTCTCTAGTAAGTCCGTTCTTGCTGTTTTGGAGGCTGTGATTCAAGGGCAAGTTTAAACCCTTGTTCATAGGTAACCCCCTTTTTCCTCAGGTTGATGGAACCTTATCTTCTGCTCCCACACAAAAGACTCCTAGGTTACAGAGATTTAGATGTTGGATGCTGTTAGGTGAAAGAGTAAACCAATGACGTTTAATGCTTTCTCGAGCTACACAGAAGAGACACCAGGGAGCATCTTTATTCTGCTCAGTTCATGTTCCATAAAGATGTTTGTTTCATAGTCTATTAGACAAGTGACTAAGTATGTCCTTCAGTTTCCTCAAGATAGTGCAGGGCATGGTAGATGAAGAGAACACAGATTCCTTTGAGAAGGAGGAAAAATTAGTTCATCCAGGGAGACAGGACAAGGCTGGTGGAGCATGGTGTTAGTTTCATCTAGAGAAAAATTTGACAGGACATCAGCTTATAGAACTGAATCCAGGCTTAGTCTAGTGAAGGTAAGGACAATGCTTGATCTTTTCTTTCATTTCTGTTAAGAAATCAAGGTTTCACTACTCTAAATACATTGTAACATACAGAAGAATGATGGCATATCTTATAATAGTAGAATATATATGTATATATTATATACATACACACATAAATATGTATACACACACACACACATACATTCTCCACATACCTGTGGAGAATGACTTCCTAGGTAAAGGGTAAGTTCCTCTGCAGTGCTGCTCAGTCACTGGGGCCAGGGGAGAGCAATTAGCATGAAAACCGAGAGGTGAGGCATACCTTGGATGTCTCTGTGTAATCCCCAAATCCGAGGAATATGAATAACTTTAGATTAACAATAGCTAGAATGGCAAAGAAGTGGCATTTACTTCACTGCCTTCTTTAAAACACTATTCCTTACACTTGTGTTCGTTAAAAAGACGTTGGAAGAATACACTAAGGTTCATTGATGGTAATTTTCATCCCCTCATCATAGAATCAAAATATTTACAGCTCTCAATTTATTTAAAATTACTTTGGTTTTGCTTGGACCTTATCTCTCCATGTGATACACGGCAGGATCCTGGGAGTTTATGGCTCCTTTATCCTAAGTGGGCTGTGTGTGGATAAGGAGAGCATTGCTCAGCTTCTGTCTGTCCTGCTCCTGCTCAGAAGGGAAGTGTTGGGCATCAGAGGAAAGGGACCCTACTGTTGTGAGCAGAGGGTCATGGTCTCTGCCTTGGAAAGTGTTTAAAGCTAGCTCCCAGGGGCACTCTGGGGGATTTTACTGAGCCACTGCCCAGCTCTGACTCAGTTCCTTGAGCTCTCTTGCCTTTTGTTCCCTTGACTTGTGCTCTGCGGGATACCTTGACCCTCATGTAAGTGCAGGTGATCACATGCTCAAAGTTGTCTCTAACAGGCTGCTGGTCTCTCAGCCCTTCAGTTCCTTGGCTACAATTTACACATTAACCAACAGTAAGAGACAGGATGATGAACTCTTCAGGGGGTGTCCCAAAGAACTCTCCTCTGGCTCTAAACTCTGCAACACTATCAAGATCCTGTCCTTCCTGCCACTCCCTTTCTCTGACTCGAAGCTTTTGGCTTTGTTCTGTGACATGGTTGATTTAGCAGGACTGTCTGTGTGAGCACTGGATCAGAGCTAACATTGGAGGTCACTGGTGTGACCAGTGAACATCAAACTGAAGGTGGTAACTCTGTGGCATCTGAATTTCTCAGTAGCAAATGCTTCAGCCATGGGGTGTAGGGCTGCTTAGAGTCTCCCCTTCTGTGCCCACTCCTAAGCTAGCTCAGTGCCAGCAGCCATATCTCTCATTTTTATGGAACACTTCCTCCTTCAGGAGATTACTGGGTACCTGAAGCTGTCTTTCTTTGGAACTTGAATGATAATTTTTACCCAGGTACTTGATGGTAAAAATGTGATCTTCCCCAAGAAACTTGTGTTCAGTTATCTCACAGTGTAGGTACTAACTCTGGAGATAAGAACATAATCTTTATTGTGATTATTTATTAAAAATATATTTTATTATTTATTTGTGGAGAGAGAGAGAGAGAGAGAGAGAGAGAGAGAGAGAGAGAGAGAGGGAATACATCTGTATGTGTGTGCATACAGATGCCCTCAGAAGACAGACAAGGGTACCAGATCCCCTAAAGCTAGAGCCATGGGTGGCAGTGGGCTGGGTGCTGGGATCTGAACTCTGGTCCTCTGAAAGAGCAGCAGGGGCTCTTAGCCGCTGAGCCATCTCTCAAGAACACACGATCATTTTTTTATTGTTTGAAAACTTCATACATGAATGTAGTATGTTTTAATCAAATCCACTGAAAGTTCCCCCTTCATCTCCTCTCAGCTGTTACCACTTTTCCTTCTGACCTTAATGAAGTCTTTGTGAGCCCATTGAGTCCACTTTAATGGTGACAATCTGTGAGAGGACAATGGGGGTGCATATATACATAGTATGAGCCATCTGTGGCTTGTCTACTGGAGTGTGACCAGCCTATCATGGGCCCATCCATAGAAAACTTACTTTCCAACCCCCAGAAATTATCACTTGCCAATAGCTCCTCAGGGTGATGGAATTCTGGCTGGCTGGATCTTGTACAGGTCTTATGCAGACACTCATGTCATTGCAAGTTTATGTAGGCAATGTCTTTGTCATGACCAGAAAGTGCCATTTCACAGCAGTCCTTGTTACCTCTGGCTCTTATAAACTCCCTCCTCCTCTTTTGTGATGATCCCTGAGCCTTGTGTGGGGTATTGATGTCCCACTAAGAGCTGAGCACACCACAGTCTCTTGTTCTCTGCACTTTGACCAATCGTATGATCCCTTTATTAATCACTGTGTGCTACAAATAGAAGCATTGATGGTGAAGGCTGAGAGCTTCACTGATCTAAGGGAATAAAGGTAAGTGTTTAAGATACAGTCTACTACTATGCCCGTTTAGCTGAATAATGGTAGTAAGTTCTCCCTAGGATCCATGCTCTGCCCACCCATGAGTTCTTGGCCCCATTAACAGTACCTGGTGTGAGTTCTGTCTTGTGAAATGGGGCTTAAGTCCAATCAGAAAGCAGTTGGCTACTCCTAAGGTATTCATGCCACAATTGCACCAATGGGACCCTTCTGTGGCTGGTTGTTATTTCAGCTTGCAAAGTTCACAGGTGGTAAGACTGTTGATGGCTCTCCTTCCTCAGTAGCCTGTAAGGCTCCTTCTGAAACTGTGAAACCTAGCCAGGAGGGATGAAGGTTCCAGGTCAGAACCAGCTTGGTTTTAACGTGTTCAATGACTCAGGCATCTTATGTCTTCGGCAATATGATCCTACCAGAAAGTTCTAGAGGGTAACCAAGAGCAATGACCAAAGTCTGTATTGTTCTGGAGTTTATGAGACCCACTGACCCACTGACTGTAGGCAATGTCTTTGTCATGGCCAAACTACTCAAAGGGAAGAAACATACATCTGGCATTGGGCTTTTGTTTGATATCCTATGACACCTGGGAGAGACGTTATTCGTTATTCCCACCACCTCTCAGAGGGAAACTTCACTGATGCACACACATATGTTTTAATGTGTGCATGTGTGTGTGTGTGTGTGTGTGTGTGTGTGTGTGAGGAAACTTCTCAACAGTAGATTTCCATATGGCTTTTTCAGAGGACTTTACTGTTAGTTATCTTCCTTCAAAGAACAGAGCCTTTTGCTGAAGTAAGGAAGGGAAGCTAGAGTCTAACCATCCCAGGGTGTGATGTCCCTGTTCTTTGTTCTAAATGTTTGGTTCTTGCACATATTATGTATATATAACAGTGAGCTTACTTAGGAAGTTTTACACAGGCATGTGAGTATCAGTGTTGCAGAAGCATGATTACCTTACTAGCAGCTGCACCACTGAAGAAAGTCTCTTCTTCCTCAGAAACCATTGATCCTCAGGGTGGGTCTGGCCCTGTGAGTATGGTGATGGGTTCAAAGTTGTGCAGGCCTTATTGAGATAATCACAGCCATTGCTCAAGGTGAGTGTAGTAACTGCTGTGGCTGGAAAATAGCGTTCCACAGCATGCCACTCCTTCCTCTGGGTCTTCTTTCTGCTCCATCTTCTACAGTGTTCCTGCGCTGGAGGGGCTATTGCAGATGTCCCACTTATGGCTAAGCATCCAACAATCGCTTCTTCTCATCCCTTGACCAGTTATTTGTCTGGCACTTACTGCTGCTCACTGAAGACAGAGCTTCTGTGGCCACAGGCAGCCTTTTGCGTTCATACAGAGAAAATCAAATCATTTCAGGCAGTCCCCAGGTGTTGCACCAGAATTTAACTTTTATTAGTCCACAAAGCTTATGGTGTATGGTTAGCATAAGATACACAATTGAAATAGCTCTGTAATACAGAATTTGAACTTTTAATATGACTATTCATTCCTATCCAGGCAAAGTCTAAAGGAATTGAGAGAAGAATTTACAACATTTTTGTAGACAATTTTCAAAAAAATAAGAGAATATACTAAAGTTTATTTTATGAATGAAGTATAACACAAATACCAAAGCCAGAGAAAGACTATACAGAAAGAATAGGGCATAAATATAAATGTAAAAGTTATAAATTAAATACATCAATTCATATTCACAAATCTATAAAAGAATTGTACATCAAGATGGTTAGTCCAGGCTGGCTCAATATTCAAAAATCAGTCAGTGTCATTTTAACAGGTTAAACAGAACATACATAGGGTCCTATCGGTTGATGCAGAGAAAGCATTTGACAAAAGTCAACACCAATAGAGTACTCTTAGGAAAATAGGACTAAAAAGGGACTTCCTCAATTTAATAAAGAACACCAAACACCTGTAGCTATTGGAGACTTAGCAGAGAAGCTCGTCCCTTCAACCAAACAGCAGGAATGAGCTAAGTGAGGCTGACCTTCCCGCCATCACTCAACAGAATGCTGGACTTCTCTCTAGCCACTACGACAAGGAAAGGAAGCAAGTCCCTTTGCTGGAAGAGGACATTGCTGTCTACATAGAAAATCTTAAGGAATTTATAAAACAACTTATACACCTCAAAAGTGACTTTAGCAGGGCCCAGGGTGCAGACTAAACACACAAAAATCTACATCGTTTCTCTTACTAATGGTAAATGGACAGTCACTAAAATCTAAAACATAATGTCATTTATAATGACCCAAACCTACGCATAAAATCTCTCTAAACATACAGAGGACTGCAAAACACGGAACAGCAGAAGTGAAAAATGGGGGTGAGTGAGCGATGGCTCAGTGGTTAAGAGTATCTACTTCTTTTGCCGAGCACCCAAGTTCCCAGCATGCATATCAAAGAGCTTACAATTGCCTGTAACTCTTACTCCAGGGTATCCAACAACCTTTCTGGCTACTGCAAACATTCCCCCTCCCATATACATGAGTAAATGAAATTATGTATGTATGTATGTATGTATGTATGTATGTATGTATGTGTATGTACATACGTATGTACGTACGTATGTATGTATGTATGTATGTATGTATAGAAACCTAGTACTTATTATCTTAGCTATTTATCCCAGGAAAGAAAAAAACCTTAACAAACAAACTGTACATAATTGTTTATAGAAGCTTTATCCACCATAATCAAAAAGTGAGACAAAGCTAATGTCATTTGTTGTGTGAGTACAGACTATGGTGCATCTAAACTATGGAATACAGGAGTAAGAAGAGATAAGTCAGTGACAGACAGAATAACCTGGGTGAATCTCTGGGAATTAACATGCATTTAAAAAAGCAAGACTCCAAAGACTGCATCATTCCACTTACACAATGTTCTTGAAATGATTAAACTTTCGGAAATGAAGAACAGATTAGCAACTTCCAAGAGGTGGAATAAGAGGGGAGCGAGGGGGTGCAGCTACCAAGGGAAGCTTGCAGGATCCCTGTGATAACAGAAGTGTCCCATACTGTAACTTTCCTGGGTATGTCCCTGGGTGAGTCCCTGTGCTAGACTTTCTTAAGATATCACCCTTAAGAGAAACTGAATGAGCAGTAGACAAACCCCCTGAAATATTTCTTAGAAAAACACGTGATGCACAGAAATTTTATTCTAAGTTTTATTTGACCACTCTCCCAGAAATTCCAGGTAAACTAGACATGCATACTTTTAAAGTTAACTCTAAACCAATGAGAACTCAAGGGGATCCCGAGGGAAAACTGAAGGCCAGAATGGAGTGTGTGTCTGTCCTGATCCTCTGTCTGTCCTGGTGGTGGAAGTGGGAACCCAGCTTACAGAAGTTTACTTCCACAATAAGTACAGGAGCCTGTGCCGGGAGCTACGTGAGGCAGAGCTCAGGAACTGGAACTCTAGTCGAAAGGAGGAACCTTTATGGTTCACACCCCTCCCAAGCAGAGTTTCTATCCTAGCCTAAGGAGTTTAAATACATTGGTCTCAATTATGACTGGAAAAAAATTTCCACTGTAGGACATGGGTACTACTATTCTCGCAAAAGTTTCAGGTGCACATATATTGGTCCGCGTACCTTGTGTATAGTAAAGAGGCAGAATGCATATAGCCTGCAGACTGTGGAATCTTGTTATGGAAAGTTAGCATAAAGGTAGCCTTGTTATTTAACCATGGTTAGGTTATGAAATCTACTTATTAATAGAGGCATGGATAATGTGTGTGTGTGTGTGTGTGTGTGTGTGTATACACACACATATATACATACACATGAATAACATATATTTGAATGATAGAATTTTATTCAGCCATAAAGAACAAAATTATGTCATGTTTCAGGAATGTGACTACAATTGGAGTTTATCATATTAATGGAATTAAGTCAGGCTCGAAAGGCAAATATCATGTGTTTTCTCTCATGTGTGCATTCTAGATTTTACACTGATACATAAATCATGCATGCATACGTAGCATGAAAGAGACTGTCTAGGGAAATGAAGGACACACACAGGGCTGTGACAGATGAGAAAAGGAGAGTATGGAGTACAGGGGCGGACACGTTCAGCATGCATTATGTACGTGTTCAATGTGCACGCGTTCAACATGCACGTGTTCAACATGCACGTGTTCAACGTGCACGTGTTCAACGTGCATTATGTACGTGTATAAAAATGTCCTTTTGGAACCCACTACCGTGTACAATGAGTACATGGCAACAGCAAAAAGTGACCTGATGTGCCTGGCAGTGTTGAGGGATCTGGAGCGAGATTCCTATCAATAGAGTACTTGTAGCTCAAAGTTTGCAATGTTAGAATACAGAACCCAGGAGACAACATGAACAACAGCAGCGGGCTCAACAGCCAAGATGTAAGGAGGAGAGCCATGCACTTATTTATTTGGTGAAAGCTTGAAACCCCCAAAATCCTAGCAGAAGTAGACATTCACACCTAGTGTACACAGACATCATGCCTAGTCTCAAAATGAAGCCACATGGTCTTTAACAACAGGTGTGAAGACACCCTGATGTCACTGTTTATATTCACCATAGCCAAAGTAGTGAGACAAGAATATACACCGTTTAAGGACTAGAGGTGAAGACGTAACTATCATGACTCACAGATCAGGTAGATAATAAATCCAAGAGTACCTGTACACAAATAAAGGGACTAATGGCGGAGTTCCCTGGAGAATTCTAGGCAAGACTAATGCATAAATAACTGGGCCCTTACTCTGTGGAAGAAGCTAGAAAGCAACATTCCGAAAGTCAACATTTGAACTATTAAGAAAATATAAAATGTTTTACAATGGCTTCTATGAAGGATATAGAAAACATTTATAAAACACGATCATACCCTTCTGCCCCTGCCTGGTCCTCTGGGCTGGAGCAGACACAGAGTCGGTCTGCTCCCGTCCTGTTGAGAAACTGAATCCTGAGTCATCCAGGAGCCACTGCACTCAGAGCAGCTGGTAAGAACTCCATCTCACTCCCTAAACCCCAGAGATAGATCAGGGAGCCAGGGACATCCAGGGCACAGCAGCTACCCAAACCCCGCCCCTCCAGAATTCCACTTCCCTTCTGCCCCTGCCTGGTCCTCTGGGCTGGAGCAGACACAGAGTTGGTCTGCTCCTGTCCTGTGGAGAAACTGAATCCTGAGTCATCCAGGAGCCACTGCACTCAGAGCAGCTGACACAGAGTCGGTCTGCTCCTGTCCTGTTGAGAAACTGAATCCTGAGTCATCCAGGAGCCACTGCACTCAGAGCCTCTGGAGCCACTGCACTCAGAGCAGCTGAAACTGAATCCTGAGTCATCGAGGACCCACTGCACTCAGAGCAGAAGGATTTCCAGATCCAAGAGGTGGCCTGAGTCCCAGGAGTTATTCCACCCAGGAGATTAGGAGCATAAGACCACAGAGACCTCTGGACTCTGAGGAGCTCTGCAATAAGCAAGATAACTGGAAATACAGACTCCAGTTTTACACAGTGAGGGCAGGTACCACTAGAGTTAACCAGATGGCGAAAGGCAAGCGCAAGAACATAAGCAACGGAAACCAAAGTTTCTTGGCATCATCAGTGCCCAATTCTCCCAATATAGCAAGCCCTGAACACCCCATCACACCTGAAAAGCAGGATTCAGAATTAAAATCACTTCTCATGATGATGATAGAGGATTATAAGAAGGAATTAAGTAACTCCCTTAAAGAAATACAGGAGAGTACAAGTAAACAGATAGAAGCCCTTAAAGAGGAATCACAGAAATCCCTTAAAGAAATGGAAGAAAACACAAAGAAGGAATTAAACAAAAACATTCAGGATCTGAAACTAGAAATAGAAACAATAAAGAAAGTTCAAAGGGAGACAACCATGGAGATAGAAAACCTAAGAAAGAGATCAGGAGTCACAGACGCAAGCATCACCAACCGAATACAAGAGATAGAAGAGAGAATCTCAAATGCAGAAGATACGGTGGAAAATATTGACACAGTTGTCAAAGAAAATGCAAAATGCAAAAAACTCCTAACTCAAAACATCCAGGAAATCCAGGACACAATGAGAAGACCAAACCTAAGGATAATAGGTATAGATGAGAATGAAGATTCCCAACTTAAAGGGCCAGTAAATATCTTCAACAAAATTATTGAGGAAAACTTCCCTAACCTAAAGAACAAGATGCCCATAAACATACAAGAAGCCTACAGAACACCAAATAGACTAGACCAGAAAAGAAATACCTCCCGTCACATAATAATCAAAACATCAGATGCACAAAACAAAGAAAAAATACTAAAAGCAGTAAGGGAAAAAGGTCAAGTAACATATAAAGGCAGACCTATAAGAATTACACCAGACTTCTCACCAGAGACTATAAAAGCCAGAAGAGCCTGGACTGACATCATACAGACACTAAGAGAACACAATTGCCAGCCCAGATTACTATACCCAGCAAAACTCTCAATCACTATAGATGGTGAAACCAAGATATTCCATGACAAAACCAAATTTGCACAATATCTTCCCACAAACCCAGCACTTCAAAGGATAATTGATGGAAAATGCCAACACAAGGAGGGAAACTACAACCTAGGAAAAGCAAGTAAGTAATCTTCCAACAACCCCCAAAAAAGATACAAACATAACTTTACCTCTAATAACAAAAATAACAGGAAGCAACAATCATTTTTCCTTAATATCTCTTAACATCAATGGTTTCAATTCCCCAATAAAAAGACGCAGACTATCAGACTGGATACACAAACAAGACCCAGAATTTTGCTGCATACAAGAAACGCACCTCAGTGACAAAGACAGACACTACCTCAGAATAAAAGGGTGGAAAACAATTTTTCAAGCCAATGGTCCCAAGAAACAAGCTGGAGTAGCCATTCTAATATCAAATAAAATCGACTTTCATCCAAAATTAATCAAAAAAGATAAGGAAGGACACTTCATACTCATCAAAGGAAAAATCTACCAAGGTGAACTCTCAATTCTGAACATCTATGCTCCAAATGCAAGGGCACCTACATACATAAAAGAAACTTTACTAAAGCTCAAAACACACATTACACCTCACACAATAATAGTGGGGGATTTCAACACCCCACTGTCAGCAATGGACAGATCATGGAAACAGAAACTAAACAGAGACACTTTGAAATTAACAGAAGTTATGAACCAAATGGACTTAACAGACATCTATAGAACATTTCATCCTAAAACAAAAGAATATACCTTTTTCTCAGCACCTCATGGTACCTTCTCCAAAATAGACCATATAATTGGTCACAAAACAAGCCTCTACAGATACAAAAAGATTGAAATAATCCCTTGCATCTTATCAGATCACCACGGACTAAGACTGGTCTTTAATAATGACAAAACCAATGGAAAACCCACGTACACATGGAAACTGAACAACTCTCTACTCAATGATGACTTGGTCAAGGAAGAAATAAAGAAAGAAATAAAAGACTTTTTAGAATTCAATGAAAATGAGGACACATCATACCAAAACTTGTGGGACTCCATGAAGGCAGTGCTAAGAGGAAAGCTCATAGCTCTAAGTGCCTACAAAAAGAAACTGGAAAGAGCACACACTAACAAGTTGACTGCACAACTAAAAGCTCTAGAACAAAAAGAAGCAAATACACCCAGGAGGAGTAGAAGGCAGGAAATAATCAAACTCAGGGCTGAAATCAACCAAATAGAAACAGAAAGAACAATACAAAATATCAATAAAACCAGGAGTTGGTTCTTTGAGAAAATCAACAAGATAGATAAACCCTTAGCCAGATTAACCAGAGGGCACAGAGACAGTATCCAAATTAATAAAATCAGAACTGAAAAGGGAGACATAACAACAGAAACTGAAGAAATTCAAAAAATCATCAGATCCTACTACAAAGGCCTATACTCAACAAAACTGGAAAACCTGGATGAAATGGACAATTTCCTAGACAGATACCAGGTACCGAAGTTAAACCAGGAGCAGATAAACCATCTAAATAGTCCCATAACCCCTCAGGAAATAGCAGCAGTCATCAAAAGCCTCCCCACTAAAAAAAGCCCAGGACCAGATGGTTTTAGTGCTGAATTCTATCAGACCTTCAAGGAAGACCTAATACCAATTCTCTTCAAACTATTCCACAAAATAGAGACAGAAGGAACACTACCCAATTCGTTCTATGAAGCTACAATTACACTCATACCCAAACCCCACAAGGACCCGACAAAGAAAGAGAACTTCAGACCAATCTCCCTTATGAACATCGATGCAAAAATACTCAATAAAATTCTAGCAAACCGAATCCAAGACCACATCAAAACAATCATCCATCATGATCAAGTAGGTTTTATCCCAGGAATGCAGGGATGGTTCAATATTCGGAAATCCATCAATGTAATCCACTATATAAACAAACTTAAAGAAAAAAACCACATGATCATCTCACTAGATGCTGAGAAAGCATTTGACAAAATTCAACATCCCTTCATGATAAAAGTCTTGGAAAGATCAGGAATTCAAGGCCCCTACCTAAACATAGTAAAAGCAATTTACAGCAAACCAGTAGCCAACATCAAGCTAAATGGAGAGAAACTTGAAGCAATCCCACTAAGATCAGGGACTAGACAAGGTTGCCCACTCTCCCCCTACCTATTCAATATAGTACTGGAAGTCTTAGCCAGAGCAATTAGACAGCAAAAAGAAGTCAAAGGGATACAAATAGGAAAGGAAGAAGTCAAAATATCGCTATTTGCAGATGATATGATAGTATACTTAAGTGACCCCCAAACTTCCACCAGAGAACTCCTAAACCTGATAAACAACTTCAGCAAAGTGGCTGGTTATAAAATCAACTCAAACAAATCAGTAGCCTTCCTCTACATGAAAGATAAACAGACTGAAAAAGAAATTAGGGAAATGACACCCTTCACAATAGTTGCAAATAATATAAAATACCTTGGTGTGAATCTAACCAAGCAAGTGAAAGACCTGTATGACAAGAACTTCAAGTCTCTGAAGAAAGAAATTGAAGAAGATCTCAGAAGATGGAAAGATCTCCCATGCTCATGGATTGGCAGGATTAATATAATAAAAATGGCCATCTTGCCAAAAGCAACCTACAGATTCAATGCAATCCCCATTAAAATCCCAACTCAATTCTTCACAGAGTTAGAAAAGGAAATTCTCAAATTCATATGGAATAACAAAAAACCCAGGATAGCGAAAACTATTCTCAACAATAAAAGAACTTCTGGAGGAATTACCATCCCTGACCTCAAGCTGTACTACAGAGCAATAGTGATAAAAACTACCTGGTATTGGTACAGAGACAGGCAGGAAGATCAATGGAATAGAATTGAAGACCCAGAAATGAACCCACACTCCTATGGTCACTTGATCTTTGACAAAGGAGCTAAAACTGTCCAGTGGAAAAAGGACAGCATTTTCAACAAATGGTGCTGGTTCAACTGGAAGACAACATGTAGAAGAATGAAAATTGATCCATTCTTATCCCCTTGTACAAAGCTCAAGTCTATGTGGATAAAGGACCTCCACATAAAACCAGATACACTGAAACTAATAGAAGAGAAGGTGGGGAAAAGCCTCGAATACTTGGGCACAGGGGAAAAGTTCCTGAACAGAACTCCAATGGCATATGCTCTAAGATCGAGAATTGACAAATGGGACTTCATAAAATTGCAAAGTTTCTGTAAGGCAAAGGACACTGTCAATAGGACAAAACGACAACCAACAAATTGGGAAAAGATCTTTACCAATCCTTCATCTGATAGAGGGCTAATATCCAATATATACAAAGAACTCAAGAAATTAGACTCCAGACAACCAAATTACCCTATTAAAAAATGGGGTATAGAGCTTAACAAAGAATTTTCAACGGAAGAAACTCGAATGGCCGAGAAGCATCTAAAGAAATGTTCAGCATCCTTAGTCGTCAGGGAAATGCAAATCAAAACAACCCTGAGATTCCATCTCACACCAGTCAGAATGGCTAAGATTAAAAACTCAGGTGATAGTAGATGCTGGCGAGGGTGTGGAGAAAGAGGAACACTCCTCCATTGTTGGTGGGACTGCAAGATGGTGCAACCACTTTGGAAATCAGTCTGGCGGTTCCTCAGAAAATTGGACATAGCATTACCCGAGGATCCAGCTATACCACTCCTAGGCATATACCCAGAAGATGCTCGAACATATAACAAGGACATATGCTCAACTATGTTCATAGCAGCCTTATTTATAATAGCCAGGAGCTGGAAAGAACCCAGATGTCCTTCAACTGAGGAATGGATTCAAAAAATGAGGTATGTTTACACAATGGAGTATTACTCAGCTATTAAAAACAATGAATTCGAGAGGTTCCTAGGTAAATGGATGGAACTAGAAATTATCATCCTGAGTGAGGTAAGCCAATCACAAAAGAAGACACATGGTATTCACTCACTGATTATTGGATATTAGCCTAGAACCTTGAAATGCCCAAGATGCAACTCACAGGCCACATGAAGCCCATAAAGAAGGAAGACCAAGTGAGGGTGATTCGGTCCTTCTTAGAAGGAGCAACAAAATACTCAAGGGAGCAAATATGGAGACAAAGTGAGGGACAGAAACTGAAGGAGGGGCCGTCTCAAGACCACCCCACCTGAGTATCTATCCCATGTGCAATCACCAAAGGTAGATGCTGATGTGGAAGACAGGAAGTGCATGCTGATAAGAGCCTGATATGGATATCTCCTCAGAGGCCTTCAAGAGTCAGACATATTCAGAGGCAGATGCTCACAACTAGCCATTGAACTGATCATGGGGTTCTCAATAGAGGAGTTAGAGTGAAGACTGAAGGAGCTGAAAGGGTTTGTGGCACCATGAGGAGAGCAACAATACCAACCAACCACAGCTCCCAGGGTCTAAACCACCAGCCTGGGAGCACTTAGGGGGGGATCTAGGGCTTCAGCTGAATATGTAAAAGTGGAGGGCCCTGCTGGGCATAGGTGGAAGAAGAAAACCTTGACCTCATGAAGGCTGGATGCCCCAGGGGGTGGGAATTTTGAGGGTGGGGAGGTGGGAATGGGGGGGTGTAGATAGAGGTTACATCCACAGAGAAGAAGGAGGAGGGGCGAGGGGATTGGGGGTTCCGAGGGGGTGGTGGGGGATGGGGTAAGGGGACAACATAGGAAATGTAAATAAATCATCCAATAAAAAAAAAAAACACGATCATAGACAGAAAGTCTCAATACCATAAAAATGCCAGTGAACTGGCCTTGCTGCTTGTCTGCTGTGCAGTGAGAGGGAGAGATGTGCCCCTTCCCCCTACCACCTGTGTCAGGCAGGAGAGCTGACATCAGGGTCATGAGAGCAGAAGCTCTGGTCCTGCCCCTCATCAGCTGCAGCCCTTGGGGGAGCAGGTCCCACACCTTGTCTGGGCAACAAAATAGAGCTAGCCCTGCTGGCCTTGCTGGCCCTTCTGGTAAGCCAGCCATGAGGGCATGAGAATCAGAGAGCTGGTGGGCTGACAAGCTCAGCTACCATCCAGGCCCAGATCCAGAGATTTAAGTTGGTCTACCCCAACATCTACCCCATCTATGAACTATTAGAGCATCTGAAGGTGCCATTCCTTAAGACTCAAAGTTTCAGGATCTCCATGAAACAGGGCAACAATGGGTTATCCAAGAGGAGCCCTGGCAAGGATCCAGTATTGATAGCATAGCAGAAGCCAGAGACCTCAAATCAGACCAGTGACTTGTTGCAATGAACATAAAGATGTGTGGATTAAAGGGCATACTGTGGGACATACTGACACTGAGTAGCTTCCACAATGAGAGAATTTTCTTTTGGTTTTGGGGCAGGTTGCAAGGATGGAGGGCAGGTATAAAGGGATGGGGGGATGAGTGTGACTGGGGTGCATGATGGGAAATTCACAAAGAATAAAAGGTTGAATAAGTGGGGCGAGATGAACCATCTCATGTTCTCTAGATTGGGAAATTTGTAAAGTTTTAAAATGCTGAATTATTCATCTGAATATGTGAAAATGAGAACCCACCCCCTGACACACCCCTCAAGCAGTTATGGGGAAATGTCATGCCACCTTAGAAGGCAATCTGCTGTGTCTGGTAGTAAATGCGCATGCCCACAGTCCATGCTGATGTGTGTCCCAGAAACTGAAGGCTAGCCCGTGGTGACAGGATTTCTCACTGAAGGACTACAGAAGCTCTTCAAACTTCCGAATCACCTGAGATCATCAATATTAAGGAAAACAGTTAATTCATATCAAAATAATCCGTAAACTGTAGTAAGATTTTAAATTGAGAGGACAACATTCAATGAAAAAGTATTTGAGTGTATCAGTCCATGTGAAGGATAAATTTCAAGTGGAAAAATGTCTATCTATAAAGTGTAAAATTTGAAATAATGTAATGAATATCATTGTGTTTTCTGGGTAGTAGGAATCCCTTAGCAGTTATAAAAGCTGGAGTTATAAAGAAAATATTGGCATGTGTTAACAGTACATCCCCTCCCTCCACTTCTCCCAGCACCCGCCACCTCCTCTCTCCTCCAGATTTGCTACTCCCCCATTTCCCTTCAGAAAAGAGCAAGCCTCCCAGTGACATCAACTGAACATGGCAGAACAAGATGCAGTAAGACTAGGCACAGATCCTCCCATCAAGGATGACTGATGCAGCCAAGTAGGAGGAAAAGGGTTCCAGAAGCAAGTGAAAGAGTCAGAGACACTCCCGTTCCCACTGTCAGGAGTCCCAGAAAAACTCCAAGCTAAGCAGCCATAGCGAATGCAAAGGACCTAGCAAATTCAAGCCCCTTTGATCCCCATGACCAGTCCTCACACGCCTTATTCATTCTCGACTCAGTATTCTGATCTCTCACAGAGACTCTGGAGTTACTCTGAGATTTTAGGGAGGAAACCCACTTCCCTTGGAAAGCCTATCATCTCTCCTTTAGTGCCATAGAGCCTGATAAGACATCATAAATTTTGAGCACTTGTGGTTAGCTTTTCTTGGAAGGGGAGGAAGGAGGCGATTACATACAAAGCCATCCCCAGGCTTTGAGACCATCCCAGTGGCTTCCCTTGTCAGTGTGAGCCTTCACATGAAGGACTCAGGGGAAGAGGGGAGTGCTGCCACGCCACTTAATGATTTCTCTGTGGATAGAGCTTGGTTCCAGTTAAATATTCCAGCCAGTTATTATACACTACAAACCGAGCACCAACCAGACCATCTTTTTCCCTGCAAAAACCTGTGACTTGATCCACTGGCCAAGCGCCAGCCACAGGGACCCCAGGTTCAGCTTGACTACTATTTTAAAATTAATATATTTTTACTCTTCAAAACATATGCTTCTCAGTCTTTATGACACTAGCATTTGAGTCAATATATTGCAAAGCGAATATAATAAATTATAGTACTATGAACTCCAGAGAAATTTTATTAATGTTTTTAATGTATTCTCATGTGACATCAACATGTTTTCTAGATTTTCATAAATCTTTAGACTTTAAAAATCTTCAGTGCTAGGGTGCTGTGAATGTTGTAATAGGTAGAGAATCCATAACTGTGAAACAGTGTTTTTGAATTTTCATATACTCCTGATAACCATCATCTCTTTCATATGCTAATTATAGTGGTATTAAAAACACACAAGTAATTTTTTTTTTTTTTGGCAGCTCTATTGCTTTGGGCCAAAGGAATTATTTCCAGAATAAGCTGGCAGGTTCCTGCTTGGGGAATTAGGACTCTCATGTCCTTAACTTTAAAATAACTTGTGTTTTATTTTATGCTTGCTTCATAAAGTAGTCATTCATTTTCTGACTAAATTGTAACCGAAGCAGGCCACATCAATAGAGGCCGCCTGTGGGCTGAGTGTGTGTTAGGCTGGAGAACGTGAAGTAGAGTGCTAAAAATGGCAGCCAGAGGGCTGATGTATAAAGCAAACTGAGCGGCAATGCCCTTGTACCTTTATATCTCTACCCAGGCCCACAGTAAGTTTACCATAGAATTTCTGGAAGAAAGAGGCGGCCCGACGTGGTGGTCTATATTTTGAGAGTTCTTGGGATGAATGTCTTGTCTTCTGTTGTCACTGTGAAGCCCTTGAAGTGGAATTGTTGGGAGGGATGCTCTTGGTTTTTAGGTTTAGAGTTTTGGGCTCAGTGCTCACACAAATGACTTCTGGACACCCTGGCTGACAAGTGGGTGTGGACTTTGGCTATGAAACCTACAGAGCAGACTTGAAGAAAAGCCATAAGACAATTCTGCTCTTTCTTTTCCTTTTAGTTTAAATTTCTGCTTGAGAATCATTTTTTAAAAAAGAATTTCAAGTAGGTAAAATTAAATAATTATTAAAATTCATGTGAAAAATACTTCCAAAGTTTTAAATCACTTTTAAAGAAACTTCTGCTCAGTGTGTGCTCCCAGAGTTTTTATTTCTCGGTATTTCTGTCAATTCTGTTTTTCTAATGAGCCATTTTCCTTTGTCTTTCTCCTTGAAACTGGGAAAACTGATTGGATAAAATAAAAATGTAGTAAAATGTTTTTAAAAACAGAATAAATAGCCAGTGGAAAATATTGGGATATTAGTCCATATAGGGAATAAATTCCAAGTGCATTAAAATCCTTAGGTTTATAGATTGACCTGACATAGAATGCGCTCAGATCTTACTCCCCTAACCTAACAGCCACCTTCCTGACTGACGTTAACTGAGTGAGTTTGAAATCGCCTGTTTACTCTCTTGTTTGTTTTCCTTTGTCATCCACATAAAAAAGAAGAGTGACATAGGGCTGTCAGGTGTCTGTGGTTCCCAGAAGAATGTCCTCCAGCCCAGCATGGCTTTCTTGCCAGCCTCCCAGCTTGATGCCTCCTGGGTCTTTAAAATGTGGTGTCCTCTTGTCTTAGTTAGGGTTTCTATTGCTGTGAAGAGACACCCTGACCCGGGCACCTATTTTAAAGGACAACATTTAATTAGGGCTGGCTTACAGTTCAGAGGTTTAGTCCATTATTGTCCTGGTGAGAAGCATGGGGGAATGCAGGCATACATATTGCTGGAGAAGGAGCCAAGAGCTATAAATTTTGATCCAAAGGCAGCAGAAGCGAGTGTGTTTCACACTGGGTATAGCTTGAGCATATGAGACCTTAAATCCCACCCCTACAGTGACACACTTCCTCCAGCAAGGCCACACCTCCTAATAGTGCCACTCCATATGGGCCAAGCACTCATACACATGATTTCTCTGGGGGGCCATTCCTATTAAAACCACCATACCTCTTATGAAGATTGTAGCAAACCTCAATGGTAGAGTCATTACAAGCAAAATGATGAGGAGGTATAGTCATGGAGCATGAAGGTTTAGCCAACCCATGACCATAACGTGGGAAGACATTTTAAACCACACATTCGGAAGGAACAACTAATGGGTTCATGTTCTGTATTCAAAGCCAACCATTTAGAAACATTAGGAGTCACGCTATTGGAGGCAGCCATAATACTGTTTTATACTCCAAAACTTGGTTTTCACAAAGCCTTCAAAATCCAACCAAGAATGGCACCTCCCAGAGAAGTGCCATTTCTAAAAGGACTTAGGGATCCATGCAGTAAGGGAACAAAAAAATTTAAGGCTGTCTAGGCATGGTGGCTTGTGTCTATCATCCCGGCACTGGGGAGGCAGAGACAGGAGGATCATCATAAGTTATAGGCCAACCAGGGCTAATGTAGCCCTGCCAATGACTAACTATCTAAATAACTAATTGAACAAATGAATAAGCTAAATATCGGTGGTGTGAAGTGTGTACGTAGAAAGGGGTGAGTTTAAGAGAACAAAGAAGGGAGAGGATCCGTATTAAAGAGAGTACCAGTGAGCTAGGCACAGTGGCGCATGTGTAATTGCAGTAGTTGGTGAGTTAGAGCGTGAACTGGGGTGGATAGCCAGTTCCAGGCCAGGACTAAATGGTAGACACTTTTCAAAAGACAAAACAAGCAAACAAAAACAAGAAGTGTATCAGATCCAAGAATATACAAAATAATCATTACGAACGAAACTATGCAGAGAAATGGTTGTAGATTTCTTTGGAGCATACACACACAGAGAGAGAGAAACACACAGTCACACAGACACAGACACACACACACACACACACACACACCAACCACACATGCCCACACCCCCCCAACACACTACATAATTTCAGAGATTATGTAGACTTTAGGGTTTTTAAAAAGCTAGTTGATGTCATTCCCTAAAGAATTCATCCTCTATTTATAGATGCCATCATTGGTTCTCTTATGCTTGGAAGTTGAGTCTTCAGAGTTTAAATCTTGAATCTTTGCAACAGTACACACTATTAAAAACTTTTATAGGAAAGTAGTACCTTGTCTTTCTATCATCGCCTCTATAAAAGCTATCATTTCCTTCCTCCTTTAGGAACTGCGAGGGACAGAACATCAGATACAAGACTTGCAGCAATCACGTAAGTCTGAAGAAAATGCAACCCAGTTAAACCTGGAGTGTTTGACATGTACTATGAGACCCATAGTGTCTTGAGAAGCCCTCTATTGATTTTAAATACTTGTGTGAGTGATGACAGCCTTTGTATAGAAGTATCTTCCACTCCCCATGCTCTCATGTTGATGACAGAACTTGTAAATATGTCATTATGCTTCCATTCACAGAAGTGATATACATAACAGCTTCAGAGTCCTTCAAGCCTCCAAGTGCTTTTGTATCCATTTTCTCTCCCAGCCTCCTCTACAAGATCTGAAAACACACAGGCACATGAAGTGGGACTAAGTCTAGGGGGTTAAAATTATTTTTTGAGGGCCTCAAAGGAAGATTACAGATGGGAACGGATCTAATGGTGTTTCTGCCACTGCAGACTGCCTGCTGTGCCCAGTGCAAACAGGGCTGGATGACACAGACAGTCACACAGAAGGAAGGATTTATACAAGTCTTATGTTTGTTACATTATTCAACACTAAGAATAATAATATTTTGCTTTGCAATTATAAAAAGCAAAATTATGAGCTGGGGAGGCAATTCAGTTGGTCTGAGTTTGCCTTACAAACATGAACATCTGAGTTTAAGCCCCAGAACCCATGTAAAAATTCCAGGCTTCGTGGTAGGTTTGTAATCCCAGCACTAGGGAGGCAGAGAGAGGAGGAGACCCAGGGCTCACTGGCCAATCATCTTAGTCTAGTTGGTGAACTCTAGGCCAAGAGGGTCCCCATCTCAAAGGGGGTCATTGGCATTCTTGAGGTTGACTGCCAAGGTGGTCCTTTAGCCTCCATGCACACATGCGCACACATGCATGTGCACTTGCTCTTTGGTATGTATGCACATGTGCATGACACACACATCAGGCATGAAAAACAAATAAAAGCAACTGATGTTTTTCATTCCAATTCTTTTCCTCCTTAGCAACATATGCTCAAATTGAAATGACAGGGCTCAAAATGAAGTTCTGGGGCATTGGGGAACTTCTGAAAGAGATGTAGTTTTGTTAGGAGATGAAATAATCCCTGAGACAGCAGGAATGAAAAGCACAGTAGCTTGCAACACCCCATGAGTCCAACAGTTGCTATAGGACAAGTCCTGGGTGAGTGGCACACACCTGAATATTCAGTGAACCAAGGCCAGGGAAAAACATGGAAAGAAATGGAGAAGCAACTGAAGCCAAGTCAGAGACATGAAGTCCTTTGTGCCCATCTGAATTCTGCTACTTGTTCAGGTGACTCTGTTGAGGAAGGCATCCCCAAAGTTGTGCTTCATAATTCTAACCACCACAGAAAAGCTTACAAAACATCACTAGCTAAGGAAACACCAAATGATCTTGTTCAGTGGCATAGAACAGTAGGAAATGCATTGAGAACCCACAGATGAAGAATTCTCACCTCTCGAGCTGAAGACCAACCATGCTTCCGATGGCAGGAGAGGGAGACTTGAACAGGGGATGGGGTCACAGTGTTCTCTCCAAGAATTGAGGCTGTGGTTTAGGGGCTTCCTGGGTTCCCTGTCAAAAGAGATGGGGACCTGAAAGATTAGGGAACCACAGGACGTGTCTGTGTGCAGCATGGTGCCTCCTAAATGACTTCAATCTTCAGATACAAGATTTATTTTCACATTTTACTTATTCACTTTACATTCTGCTCACTGCCCCTCCTAGTTACCCCCTTCCCTCCTTTCCCCTCCCCTTCTCCTCTGAACAGGTGAGGGTGCCCTAGGTATCCCCCAACCCTGACACATCAAGTCTCTCAGACAGAAGCTTTTTGATTATCATTTAGTGTAGATCCTTATAGCCAGGGCCTGGACTCCCAGACTTGGGAGAAAAGTATCCTTATCAGGAGTCTATCGGGGCAGATGTGCAGATGCATGTCAGCCAGGAGTCCTGGTATCTGGATTCATTGACCTCATGTTTTCTTAGTCCAGGGTTTATGGGACTAAAGTCAATGCTGGAAGAAGCAAAGGGAATATATTAAAAAATGCAGTCTGTTACAACTTGGCAGGAACATTTTTTTGCAACATGGGCAACTTTTTTTATGAGCACCGTTAGCTCTGCACAGTGGGCTTCCTGATGGCTTCCAGAAAAGGTGACATTAGACATGGCCCTTGCAGGGTCCTTCCTTCATGCCATAGAGCCCACAAGAGGCTTCTTTCTAACAGTCTTTCATATAGTGTTTCTCTTGGAGGTGTTCTTTTCTTTCCGTTGCCGTTGCTTCTGCTTTGCGTAAGGGGTGTGTTCTGGGGCTCAGTGACTCAGTGGTTAAGGAAACTCAACTACTCCTTCAGAGGACTGGAACTTATGTTCCAAGAACATACGTTGAAAACCTCACAATTGCCTTTAATTCTAGTTCCAGGGGCTGCAACACCCACCTCTGACCTCTGTGGACAGACATACATACACATACCTCCAAATAAATAATAAATCTTTAAAGAAAGAGATGTGTCCTCTCATATCTGTCTTTAACTATGAGACTAGGCTAGGCTATTTTAAGACACAACAACCCTTACAATGTCTTGAGCTGTGCCTAGCTAAGCTGAGCAACTCGAAGCTGGGCAGGCTTAGTGTTGATGCTAGAAGACTGCCAAGTAAATAAAAGCAATGAACTAAGTTGCCGTTGACCCCTACACATCTTAGAAAGTGGTAGCCATGATATAGTTCAGTCACCATTCAAAAACTTGAATGTCTGAGTGCTTCTAAGTTCCTATCCCTGAGACGTATTTCTTCTGGACAGTTGAGATCAAGGCAACACATGTCTTCTGAACATACTTTATGAACTTTGCCCTGTGTCGTATGTTCACTGTCCCTTAATATAAATACATGGGATGTAGTGATATTTAAGCAGAATCAGGTTTTGAGATCCTCAACCCTGAAAGTGAGGAACATGGGCTACTTTCTCTTTCTACTGATGCACACAGCTTGCCAGTTGTTTTTTTCTCACTTCATATCAGCCATTCTCCTCTATAGTGGGAACTTCCTTGCTCTGCTTGGGCACACATGTCAAAAAGGAAGGGCCAGCCCAGCCCAGCCCTTCATGTGACTTCTCGTCTCTGCTCCTGTAAGTTTTCGTGTGTTTGCGTGTGTGTGTGTGTGTGTGTGTGTGTGTGTGTGTAATTTAAAATTCCTGGGAAAGTTTGACCTGGCAGAGACTAGTGTACCTCTGGATAGTCAGTTAGTCAGCTCTGGCCAAGGGTGACAAACATGGCCACCCATTAGGTAAGGACTAAGCTTAGGCAGACATCCTAAACTTGTGTTAACTAGCACTCATTATGTTTTCTGAAGCTTTATTGGCTCATAGCAGTCAGGCAGGCAGACTATCCAGGCTCTAAAGAGCACTTGCCACACCTGTGAGCTCACTGCAAGGGGCGGGGTGTCTGCTCCCAGCTTTCATACACGCTTTTCGTTGGTTTCAAAGAATCTGAAAGAAAACATTACCATGGCTTGTGGGGAAGTAGATGATGTCATTTTGTCGTCAGTCACATGGAAGACAGAGACCCCATTTCTACAGAGAAAAGTTATCCATCTCCAGTCTAGTTTCATTGGCCTTGCCTCATTTGTCATGACTAGGGTTCAGATTTTATCTAGCTAACACAACAAAAATGAATGCACTGTCAGAGTTTGGAATGCTTTACACCAACATGATACAGATGAGCTAGGCGTGGTCTACGCATTCTCTATTTTCAAAGCATTTAAGGATGTTTGCAAAGAATGAGAGCACATGCGCAGTTGTTACATAACATCTGGAGGGGCAATATAAGGTGAACAACTGTCCCTAAACTGGGACAGCATCAACAGCCTAAAGACTGACTCATTCAAGTTCTGCAAGTTTAATAGGGGTTACTTACAGATGATTATGGAGAGGGCCATTCTCCTAGAAGTTTCCATGTCTCTACCTCGTTTTATGTGGCTCTGAGTTTACAGTAGAATGTAGCAGAGTTGGTGAAAATCTGGCTTGGGGGGCTTCTAGAGGGGCAGTGGAGGTGATATTGCAGACTCACAGACCAAGTTAGATTCTGGGAAATTTATGTTAATATGTATTCTATCATTGTCCTTTCAAAGATTCCAATGGTCTTGGCAAACATAATCCAACTCTAGCAATGATGGCTTGTTCTTCTGCTATCTGGAATGCGTGTGGCTAAATGACAGATTTTTTTTTTAAGGGCCTGGAGGACTGAGGTCTTAGTGTAACAATAAAACAGATTTGATATGGGTTAAAAAAAAAGGTAAAACATAAACTATATTTTAGAAGCAAGCTGAAAAACAATCACTGTTTTTTTCTAGAAAAAAAATAGGGTGAGGTGAGATATTTACCTCACAGTGTTTATCTGGGTAACTCCAGCTGTAACAAAGAGTTAAGCTGGTCACAGTTGCATGTGAGTGAGGCAGAGCAAAACCAACTGCAAGTTTAAAGTACAAGTGCAGCCAGTCTGGGCTACAGAGACCCTACCTCCAAAGTAAATGGGAAAAAAACAGAACAACAATGACTCATAAAACCCAAAGCCCAAACGCAAAGAGTCAGATGTCATTGCCAACCTATAAAGAAACACTCTAATGCATTCAATGCTTATTTGTCCTTAGGGCAGCGTAAGAAAAGAATTTGTAGCTCATTAAAATAGGAAGAAATATTTCAGGGTAAAAAACATTAACAGAGAGGGCTGCATAACCATTTAAGCCTTCTGGACTTCACAAGGTGCCCAGAGCAAAATTAAATAGTGAAAAGATTTCCAACACAAATGACCATATTTGATACATTCACTGTAAAAAGTAGTAACTTTATCTGCTAAAAATAATACAAAGGCAGAATAGAGGACATAAAAGGAATTTTCAAAAATTTGCTATTAAAAAACAAATATACAGGACTACCTATGAATCCTAAATAATAAGGAAATGCAAGTTAAAGAAATGGAATTCGATTATACACCTATGATTAGAAAATTATAATATCCAACTGAGAAAAAAGGATCCAGAAAGGCAACCTGTGTAGCTCATAGCTAACAGTAATACACTTCTGGATGACCATTTAGCAATACTGGAATGGTTCATAAAATAGACACACACTTGGAGTCAGAATTTTATTTCCAGAAACAAACCCTTGGGAATGAATCGAGATTTGTATAAATATTTAAGTATGGGGATCTTTGTAACCTATTCATTTTAATAGAAACTTTCTGCAATGTTCTTAGAATGAACATTAGTTATCTTCATAACAGGGAGTGTATAAAATAATAGAAACAAGGGTATTAGCGTGTGCACATTTGTCTCACCCAGCATCTTGCCTTGGAACTATCTAGAAGGAAGAATTCATAACTTAATAAAAAGGCTTCCCCCAGGTCATCAACACTTTTGCCTTTTACTGTTAGTGTGAGGGTGCCCCAGGATGTCAGGTTTCATTTGCTTTTGTCACAGACGCAATTTTGAACTAGCTTGGTGAAGACAGATGTTTGGTACCACTGAAGAGCAATGGGAGATGAGAGAGGGGGTGTGTGTGGGGGGGGGCTGATGAATCAAACAATGATGGGGGCACAGCCAGCAGTTCTCACAAGACACAGAGGTTTTAGACAAGGCTGTATTCCTTCCTGGGGATTTATAGGCAGTTAATAGTTGCTAGAAGTGGGTGTGGGGGTGTCTGGGGACACAAAATAAGACATGAAAGTAGAATGACAAATTGGAAAGAGGAAGGGAGTCAGTGGGAGAGGGACCAGGGAGAGTAATGGGGTGAATATAATCAAAACATCACATGCATGTATGAAGATATGTTAATACAGCCATTTTTATATATAATTAAAATACTTTAATAAAGAACACAGCGGTTTGGGGCTAAAATGGGGGCAACGGATTCCCCTGAAATAGCTCCTGAGGGGCAGGACTGCAACTGTCCCTATGAAGCCCTTGGATCATCTCGGAAATGTAAAGATCTTTGAGTTCCCCTTGATTCAAATACATTTGGAAGTTTACACACAAGATGGCTAAATCAGGGCAAAATTAGCACCTACACATCATTCATTAGCTGGGGAAAACACCTGGATGGAAGAGGGGTTAGATTAATTAAATGATCCCCAAGAGTAGGTCTGCATTGCAGAGACTCCCCAGAGAATCCCACAATGTAGAAATGCAGATTCAGTTTGTAATCTCAGAGGTTGGGGGAGGGGTAGGAAAAAGGGGAGGAAGGTGAGGAAATGAGGTGTGTCTCATTAGAGACAGTTGGGGTCTGGTTCAGCCTTCTGTCGATTCCATGGCTGGTTACCCTGCATATGCACATGGTTCCTTCTGTTTACCTGCAGGATTGCCCAGCAGATGCAGAAGACTTCAGAGCCCAACAGTGCTCAGCCTACAATGACGTGCAGTACCAGGGTCATTACTATGAGTGGATTCCACTCTACAATGACCCTGCTGCCCCATGTGCACTCAAGTGTCATGCTCGGGGACAGAGTTTGGTGGTAGAGCTGGCACCCAAAGTGTTGGATGGAACTCGTTGCAACGCTGACTCTCTGGATATGTGTATAAGTGGCATCTGCCAGGTAAGTTACTACTGCCACACTTGTCCTGGGTTTGGGGATGTGCCATGCCTATTCTCAATAAAGAGGTTTTGATCATTTCGGTTCAAATGTATTCACCTGTAGAGAATGTGGTGGCTTTCCAGAAATGATAGAATTCTCCCTCTGTTTTGATAGCTGAGAAAGGTTTTCAAAATCCTGGATATCTGGCATTCCAATCAGGTTTTCTTTATTTAATGTGATTTTTGCCTGTGTAGAATCAAAATATATGACTCCTAATAGTTCCCTGGAATCAGGCACTCTCCAAGTAGGACATGCAAAGCAGACTCCCCCGAAGGGTTTGAGGTAGTGTAACTTGCTACTCCTCCCAGAATTTCTGACTCAGAGGGAGAAGTGAGGCCCAGCTCTCTGCATTTCTCTGGGGCTGCCAAAGCTTTCCTGTGGTCTCCAGGACCATACCCTATTTAGCAGTGCTTTGGAAGGGCAGTGCCAATCTCTGGGACAGGGGCAGTCCAGCAGATGTGTCCAGTGATTTTGCAGAGCTGAGATGAGTGGGACCAAGGTGAATGGCAATGAGTGAGGATTTAGACAGGTTCCAGAGGTAACATGAAGACTACAGGGACATCATAGAATTATTGTCTTCTCTGAAGGATGCTCATTCTCTCTCTCTCTCTCTCTCTCTCTCTCTCTCTCTCTCTCTCTCTCTCTCTCTCTCCTCTCTTTCTCATGTGTGTGTATACATGTGTTTCTGTGTGTGTGTGTCTGTGTCTCTGTGTGTTTTTGTGTTCATGTCTATCTGTGTCTGTCTGTCTGTCTGTCTGTCTGTCTCTCTCTCTCTCTCTCCCCCCCCAGCATGTGTGTGTGTGTGTGTGTGTGCGTGTTAACTCATGTGAGACTGTACAGGCTTAGAGGCTGACATTGGGCATCTTCCTCAATTAGTTTTCAACTTACATTTTGAGACAGTCTCTCACTGAACCCAGAGTGTCTTCAGCATCACCAGTTCTGGGATTATAGGCATGTGTCACATGTCCTAGGTTTTTGAACTGATCTTTATACAATAAACTCTTTACCAATGGAGCCATCCTCCAGCCTCTGAAGAATGCCTCTTTAAAGAAGGAAGATAATAGAGTTGATGCATGAGGTGTGAGGAAGGCTTGGGGTAGAGGCAGGGCAGCGGCAGGAGTGCTAATAGAGCAGCAGGACAAACCTTGAAATGCCCAAGATGCAACTCACAGGCCACATGAAGCTCATGAAGAAGGAAGACCAAGTAGGGGTGATTCGGTCCTTCTTAGAAGGAGCAACAAAATACTCAAGGGAGCAAATATGGAGACAAAGTGAGGGACAGAAACTGAAGGAGGGGCCGTCTGAAGACCACTCCACCTGAGTATCCATCCCATGTGCAGTCACCAAAGGTCGATGCTGATGTGGAAGTCAGGAAGTGCATGCTGATAAGACCCTGATATGGATGTCTCCTCAGAGGTCTTCAAGAGTCTGACATATTCAGAGGCAGATGCTCACAACTAGCCATTGAACTGATAATGGGGTTCCCAATGGAGGAGTTAGAGTGAGGACTGAAGGAGCTGAAAGGGTTTGCATCACCATGAGGAGAGCAACAATACCAACCAACCACAGCTCCCAGGGTCTAAACCACCAGCCAGGGAGCACTTAGGGAGGGATCCATGGCTTCAGCTGAATATGTAAGAGAGGAGGGCCCTGCTGGGCATAGGTGGAAGAAGAGAACCTTGACCTCATGAAGGCTGGATGCCCCAGGGGGTGGGAATTTTGAGGGTGGGGAGGTGGGAGTTGGGGGGTAGGTAGGGGTTGCATCTGCAGAGAAGAAGGAGGAGGGATGAGGGGATAGGGGGTTCCTGGGTGGGTGGGGGATGGGGTAAGGTGACAACATATGAAATGTAAATAAAACATCCAATAAAAAAAACAAATAAATTTTAAAAAAGGAAATAGGGATTGAAGATGATCAGAGAGTATTGTATACATGCATGGGATGTCAGAATGAAACCATCAATTTATACAATAAACAAATGCTACTAAAATAAAGGGGGACTTTTAGCATTCCATCTCCTCTAGGAGGCTCCTCTAGGAAGAACAGCAACCAGAGCAAGCGATCAGCTGCATATGAGAAGAAACTCGAAAAAAGCCTATGAATAAATCCATAGCTATCCATGTGATCTCTGAGCAAGGGATAATGGAGAGAAAATGGCCAACAGATTGTGCTAGGAGAACTGGATACTTACATACAGGAATTCTAGGTAGAGATTGGCATCCTTCAAATACATCACAAATGTAAACTGAAGAATCCTTTTGAAGTCAACACTACGGTATTCAGCATCCCCTGATGCCTGCCAATCTCTCTTTGTTCTATGCCTGCCCTGTTCCATCTTATTTAACACTTTCTGTTGACAGATCCTCCCTTGATCAAGGCTTACAGCTCCAGTTTTCTGCATTACACACTGTCTACGATTTTCCTCTATTGCAACCAGTCCATCCTGGGACTTGTTTGCTGAACCATCATCATCACCATCAGTCTGTGGGATTACACTTGTCTTCTTCCAACTTTTTGACAATGGCATGCATTACTTTTGTACTCAAAATGAACTTGTTATCATTAAAGATGTCTTAGAGGGCTGGGATTGAGCTCCATGGTACAGTACTTTCCAAATATGCAAGACCCCGAGCATCAGCAATAGGATAAGAGGTTAGTCTGGGCTTCGGGAGAACTCTGTAGATGAGGTGATATTAGAAACTGAGGTTTTGAAAAATTGGTAACAAGTTAAATAGACAAAGAGAAGTGGTGGGCTTATGACATACGTAACAAATGCAGTATCGGGTTGTATAAAGATATCTGATTGCTCTACAGGGCTGAGGTAAGGTATGTCTGTGTGATAGTTCCAGAAGATGGGGCTGTGAGAGTGTGTGGAAGGAAACCACTTGCTAACCTTTCCTGAGAGTTGTGAGAAGAGCCACTGAGGAATTGCATTAAGAAATAGTTCAGATGGGCTTGGCTCTAGAGAGGTCACTTTGGTGGTAAGTGTGCCAGAATATTTGGAGGGGTTGGGATCTAGGAACACAATGGAAGGCCAAGTTTGGACTCAGGAGAGATGCAAAGGCTAACAGTGGGTAGGATGAATGAAGAGGGGGGAGGGAAACTTCAGAGATGAACAAACATCTTTTAGGACTGGATGTTTGAATGGATGTGGGGAGTGAAACATGGTCACTGGATAGACAGTGAGGTCACTGGAGAAGACAAAAAGTGTCAGATGAGAATGAGATATATAGGTCAAAGGTGAGGTGAGCTGGGTACACCTGTGGATATAGAAGTTGGCACAGAATTTGAGGCCTTAGGGGATAATTGTAAGATTCTAACATCTGACGTAATATCTCTGTTGTACTGAGAAAGGCAGAGCCACTGAAGTGGGAGACACTGGCCTTGTCATTGAAGGGAACGCATAAGAAAAAGTGCTCCCAATTGTGACTGGACGGACTAGACTTCTGTTTAGTGTAAAGACCACGAGCAAGCGAAGAAAGGGTGGGAGAGTGTTGTGCAGGGAAGGTTAATGGTGCCAAGTATTTTTGTGGATTCAAGAGGAACAATGAGAGATAATGATAAATCTACTTGGTGACATCAGTTTGAGTAAAGCCTGTGACGGTTAGAAAAGGCACTGGTGGATAGCAGGCTTTATCAGCTTCCCATGGGTACTATAACAAATCGCTACAAACTTGATAGCTTAAAACAACAGAAATGTATTCTCACACCGTCTAGAAGCAAGAAGCCCCAAATAAAGTCATCAACAGGGTTTGTTCCTTCTGGAGGGAAAATTCACTCCATGCTTCTCTCTCTTGGCTTCCTGTGGTTGATCATCAGTCCTTATGTTTCTTCCTTGTGGATCCATCCTGGTAGTCTTCACCTGTTTTTCATCTTACCTTCTCACCTGTCTCCCTGTCTTCCCTTAAAATAAAAACAAAACAAGACCAGAACATGTGCTATTATTCCCAGAATGTTTTAATCCCAAGATTGGTAACTGGAGTTGCACAGACTTTAGGTCACTGCCTGTGATGTAGGATGAGCATTTGTGCTGACTGAGGACCCTGTGACTGCTCCCTTAGTGTCACTGGAATTTGATCTTTTCATTGGGTAGAAATGAGATGCCACCTTCCTTATCAGCCCCTTTTTAAAAATTCAGTTCCAAACAACATTACAGATAGCTGTCACCCAGGGGGCCTTCAGTCAACCTGACTTCACTTTCCCTGTTCTCCTGTGGTACTCACTGTCCAAGGCCCTCCCCAGTATTATTTAACTCCACTTTCCTTGTTTACTTCGTAGCATTTGAAGAGGTTTGCAGGATAATAGTGACCTCCAGTTCTGAATTAGCCCACTTTAAATGAGTACCTCCCGGTTGTGCTTTTGTGAATCCAGGAGAGCAAGCCAGTTCTTTGTTGCAGTAAGGGGTAATGTCTGTTTTATTTTTTGAAGGTGAGTGCAGGCCAGGTAAGTAAAAAGAAAGATGCAGACACTTCCCAGTTGGAGTCAGTATCTTGCCTTCCACAAGATATCATTCTCATCAATGCCTTTTTTGTACAGTGTGGCCATGGATATCAGCAGTTGTCAAGGGAAGAGAGTGAACTGTGTGATTCACTCTGCTGGCCTCAAGACCAGGGAAGGGAGCTCTGATGAATATTTGGCACAGACAATAACTTTTGCAAGTGTGTTTACAATTTTCTCATTTAAAGGAACATGTCACAATGCTCTTGGGGACAACTTTCCATTAGCTGGCAAAGCAGACAGCATGAGACAGTCACAGGTCTCACCATGGGTCTTGCTGAATGAAATTTGCTTCTGCTTCTGATATTTGCCAGGCAACTCTGCAGATAAAGTTTGCCGTCCTCTTCCTTTTCCTCCTCCTCTTCCTTCTCTTCCTCCTCTTCCTTCTCCTCCTCCTCCTCTTCCTTCTCCTCTTCCTCCTCCTCCTCTTCCTTCTCCTCTTCCTCCTCCTCTTTCTCTTCTTCTTCCTCCTCCTCTTCCTCCTCCTCTTCCTGTTCCTCCTCTTCTTCCTCCTCATCTTCCTCTTCCTCCTCTTCCTCCTCCTCCTCTTCCTCCTTCTTCCTCTTCTTCCTCTTCTTCCTCCTCCTCTTCCTCTTCTTCCTCCTCCTCCTCCTCCTCCTTTTTCCTCTTCTTCCTCCTCCTCTTCCTCTTCTTCCACCTCCTCCTCTTCCTGTTCCTCCTCTTCCTCGTCCTCTTCTTCCTCCTCTTCTTCTCCTTCCTCCTCCTCTTCCTCTTCTCCTCTTCATTCTCCTCTCTCTCCTTAATATGTGTGTGTGTGTGTGTGTGTGTGTGTGTGTGCGCAAGCCCTCAGAGGCCAGAAGAGGACCTAGACCTTCTGAAACTAGTGTTGCAGGCAGTTGTGAGTGGCCTGACAATGGTCCCAGTAATCAAATTTGGGTTCTCTGAAAAAGCATTCATCCTCTTACCCGTTGAGGGACTGCTTTAGCACATGCTTGATTTCTTGTTTATGTTTAACACATTTCCTGGCACCTAGGTAGATAGAGTCATTTAGAATTTGTGATAAAACAGTTTATGAGGGGGTAGAGAGATGGCTCCAGCAGTTAAAAGCACGGGCTGCTCTTCCAGAGGGTCTGGGTTCAAGTCCCAGCACCAACATTGTAGCTCACAACTGTTTATAACTTTAGCTTCAGGAGATCTGATACCCTCTTCCTTAGGCACTGTACATGTGTTTTGCACAGACATACATGCGAATGAAACACCCACACAAAATAATTTTAATTAAAATTTTTGTTCTAAAATGTATAATACAATTTAAGATAAAAATAAAACTGATACTAGGTGCTTTCTGGAATTGGACATCATCTAAGTGCCTTACTCACTAGCTCATCATCATCTGAGGAAGTAGGTACAGTGCCCTTCCTATACAAATACTATATTCTTTGTTTATAAGGAGAATGGCATTCAGAGGGAGATAATTTCCCAGAGTGTCTCAGTCTGTGTGATATGACAATGCTTCAGAGTGGATTTCATAAACAACAGAATGTACTTTTTACAGTTAGAAAGGCTGGAAGTTCTAGACCGAAGCACTGGAAACTATTGTCCGATGAGAGCCTATTTCCTAGTTTTTGGATAGCTAAGACCTCATGTCTTGTAAGAGACAAGAGAGGTCTCCCAGCCCTGTCTTCTAGGGGCACTAATCCACTCTAGTGGGTTCCTCCCTCATGATTTAATCACTTCCTAGAGGCCCCACCCTAAATGCTATCACTATGGGGATCAAGACTTCAAAACATTTTGAATTTTAAGGGTATGCAAACACCCAGATGAGCCCACATAGCTAGAAAATGACAGAGCATGCTCAGTGTAAGGTTATATTTCAAGAAGGAAAGATGATAGACACATTTCTGGTCATGCTTAGTTTGCAGGCATAGCATACATGTCCAGAAAAGAAAGGTGGCAGACAGGAATGTTTTGAAGCATGGTCAGTTCAGTATTATAATAATCTGAGTTTTCTCTATGTTAGTATTCTGTCTAAACTCCACCTCCACAGTTACCTGGCAGCAGCCAGGTACGCTCCTCCCCACAGTTACCTGGCAACAGCCAGGTAGCCCTGCCTACTATAAAAGGAGCTGCTTGGCCCCTCCTCACTCTCTTGCTCTCTCAATCCCTAGCCTGCAGGTTCTCTGCCCCCCTCCCCTCCCCCTTCCATTCCTCCTCTCTCCATGTGGTCATGGCCGGCCCCTACTCCTCTACCTCTCTCTCTGTTCTCTCTCTCCTCTTGCTCTCTTCCCTCCGCCCTGAATAACCCCCCCCCATGGAACCGTTTGGTCTGGCGTTATCTGTCTAAACTATGCTCGAAAATCTAACACTCTAGGTTGCATAAATAAGTGAGTTGGAGTGGCTGAGTGATCTTGCTTCATTCTCTGAGTTTTTCTACATTCTGAGATAAAACAAGAAGACAAGAAAATGGAGGAGTTGCTTAATGCAGACATTTTTTTCTCCCAAAGGTGCCTGCCTACCCTTACTCATCAGCTAATGATATTTTCTTTTCTGACTATTTGTAAAGGTAAAGTTTAATTGAAAATGGAATGTGATCCAGTCAGTCCAGCAGATGACTTGCAAATAGGTGACTCAGTAGCATAGATTCAAACTCAAAAGACACACACACACACACACACACACACACACACACACACAGTCCTGTAGGGAGACTTTCACAGTCCTGTAGGGAGACTTTCAGGTCTGGTCAGAGTATGCAATAGGCACTGTTGGAACTGGAAAAATACAAGCTCAGAGTAAAAGTTCACTGAATTCATTGGATTCAGCTACTCCTGCAATAATTTAACACCTACACTTTTCCCACCATGATGTCATTGGCTTTTCACATTTTTTTGGTGTTGAGCTTAATTATTCATACCCTTGTAGCTTCTGCCATTTTTCATTACACTGAAAGTGGAAAAGAAATAGAAGCTTTTTCGAGGTTGTATTTATTTTTTTGTTTTCTTGAAAAGCAAAAAAGTTAGAGATCTGAACTTTAACATGAAACTTCCAGTTCTAAAAAAAATCTTCTGTCACCAACGTAGCTTTAGAATATCCAGATTACACCCCTCTGTAATATAGGCTAGGTTTTCCTGCAGAAACCAACAACCCCCCCAAGGCCAGTGGCTTAAAGCAATCAAATGCTGCCTCCTGCTAATGCCACTTGCCAATGTAGGTCATCAGGATTCCTGCTCTTGGGGTGTTGTAGGGACCCAGGCTGAGGGGAGCTTTATCCTAACATCAATACTTTTTAGCAAAGCCACAGTAGATAGAGAGACCATGAGACTCTCGTGGTGACACAGGTCAGTTGGGCTCATATTTCACTGACCGAACAGTGACAATGGATCACTTCTAATGAAACTGAGGAACTCAAGTCCTTACATGGACTGAGAGGATTGAAATGCTTAGAGTGTCTGTCTCCAAAGGCAGGCACAACTTGCTTGCTTTTCTTCAACTTTTTATAATCTTAAAAAATTCATACTTTTTTTAATCATATTTCCCCTCCCTCGGCTTTCCCAGGTTCTTCCTACTTCCCTACCGAACCCAGATTCATGTTCTTTCTCTTCTCTCCCTCCAAGTGAAAACAAACAAACCAAGGAGACAAAAAAATATAGCTCTGCTAGAGAGAATGAAACAAAGGCTCACCACAAATATAGTCCACTTTGTGTTTGCCAATGGCTCCTGAGCATGCAGCCTGCCCTGGAGTGTGGTTGACATACCCAGGGACACTCCATTGGAGAAAACCGATTTCCTGTTTCAACTGCACATAAATTCTTGGTTAGGGATGCCCACTTTCCCTTCTTCGTGCTGGGATTTTGTCTGGTTTGAACCTATGCAGGACCTGTGTATGCTGCTACAGCCTCTATGAGTCCCTATGTGCATCAGTCCCGTTGTGTCTGGGTGGTGCTGTTTTCATGAGGTCACCCAGCAACGTTGGCTCTTACAACCTTTCTACCTCCTATGCTCCATGGACTCTCGAGCCTTGCGGGGACGGTTTGAAGAGGATGTCCCATTTAGGATAGGGGGCTACAAAGTTTCTCCCTCTTTGCCATCCAGGTATAGTCTGTGTTAATGCAAGAAGAGGCTTCTCTGATGAGGGTTGGCTGAGTCACTGATCTAGGGTACAGCAGTATGTCATCAGGAGCCATTTTAGTGTTATGTCCCTTTAGAAAAATAATAGTAATAGGATTTCCCCAAGGGCCTATGACCTTTCCAGTCTCAGGCTCTTGGCCACTTTAGCATTTTTAGATATGGGTTCCATCTCATGGAGCAGGCTTTACATTTAACCTAAAAATCTGATTGATTAACATTTGTGCCACTACTGTGCAAGTATATCTTGCAAATAGGTCTCTGTTGCAGGTCACAGGGTTTGTAGCCGCATGATATTGATGGTTGCTTTTCTTTTCCGGTAGTGTACAGAATACCTAGAAGGTTTCAGGACCATGAACACTAGTCAGTACGGGTAAAGCTTCTAGTTAGGCATGAGCCCAATTTCATTGATAATTACCTGTTTTCTCCAGTAGTGTGCAGAGGACCTGGAAGGTCCCAGACCAGGAACACTAGTCAGTATGGGTAAAGCGTCTAGTTGGACACAAGATCAATTTCAAATTTCCTCCAAAGTAAAATACAATTTTCAGAGATATCAAGTAAAAAAGTTCATTCAAAATTCGTTTGGTTCTTGAAGGAGTCAAGATCTATCTGGAAATTTTATATTTTGCTTAATTTGGATTAATAGCACTTATTTAAACTCCATCTTCCTGAACTTTGGAATAATCTCTGCTGTAAAGAAAATTCTGTTTATAAATGATAATGTCTTCCAAAAACCACTGCTCATATATTTAAAGTATGTGTTTATGTCATCTCGTGTCTTATAACTTTTAACTTGTCTCATTAGCTAGGCTGCAAGATAAGAATCTTGTCTTGTTGATTTATAGTCTTATGCTTGGCATTATATAGAAAAGGATAATTTAATTGATGCTAATATGCTTGATGGGTTTATCAGTTAGTAGTTTATAAATCATCGTAATTAGGTATCTTGACATTAGGAGATGTCACAGAAGTCGGAAAACACTTCAGATATTATTTCAGGAGTTGCTTATTATGCGCGGTGGAAGATCTAGAGAGCCAGAGTTCATTCTGCCTCAGTTTCAAGTCAACTCCAGCTTACATTTGATGAATCACAGGGCGATCAGACCTTCTTTTCAAATATCATTTTTCTGTGATGTTTTCACATGCTTTGTTTGGCTGTAAGATTTGGATGAATTTTAACTTAAAAAAAAAATTAGGAAGCAAATACAAGCGCTTGGGAGGGATTCGATTGCCCAAGATTTTGCAAAGCCCCAAACACTCTTCAAAATAAGTTCGCCCTAACTCTTCAGCACACACCCTTCCTGGATGAACAGAGAAAGGGTGACTCTCACCCTCATGAAATGCTAAGCGCTCAGGGACAGCGACATGTGAGGACAGAGCTTGGCCCAGGAAGACGATGTCTATAATTTCATGGCAGAATTATTTCCCGTGGGGAAAGTTTCATGAACACAGTTACTCACTGGTCCAATCCCAACCATGCAAGTATGTTTCCAGAATCAATCACCCTTAAGCTGTCCCACATGTGCTTGTAAATATTCATATAAAGTCCTCTGTAACAGGGATCCTCCTTGTCTTTCTGCTGAGAGCAAAGGTGCACGAAGGCGTGGCACACTGTTGGGATTCTGCTTAGAGGATCAGGGGTTTAAAACTATTACTGGCACTGTGTGCTGTCTCTGCCATGGGGATAAGCCATTTAGCTTCCACTGTGTGCAGACAGACTCCTTCTTTGTAAGATGTAGATAAAAGGTCTCACTTGTATCATAAGGTCGTTGTGGAGAAGAAATGAAAGACCACGGGCAGCATTTGTGGCACAATGCCAGGCATATGGTAAACATCCAGCAAACATCAGGGCAGTGTTATAGAGCCGCTGGGAGAAGAGTTGCCATGTAAGCACAAGGTCCTGAGTTCAAATCCTTAGGACCCACATAAAGCTGGATACAGCAGCATATATCTATAATCTCAGCTTTGGGGAGGCAGGAATAGGAGGATCCCTAGAAGTTTATGTGCCAGCTGGCCTCTGACTACCACATGTGTTCCCTGATATGTGTGCTCCTGGACTCATACATGAACACATATGTACACATACAAATTTAAAAATGTATCACCAATATTAATCTTTAAAGTCCTATTATCAAAATAAAGGAGTATAAGTGTTATTGACTCCAGCTGCTCATCCAATAATTTAATACCCACGGCAGTGTTCCCTGTAAGAAGTCTGACTTTTGAGACTTTTTCCAGTTGAGCTAAATACTGAAGGCTGTAGCTTTCACCGTTTGTGATTCCACAGAGCAAGTGTAGACCCCTTTACTCCTGGCATCCTGGGACGGGACTGAAAACATCTCAAAGTACAGCTATTCCCTCATTTCCTTGGAACATATCCTGTCTCTCTCTGAAGCGCTCATTCCATCTTTCTCCTGCCCTTCAACACCAACATTTTGGAAAGACTCCCCTATAGATGTGGCTTGAACTCTGTCCAGTTCCTCTTTTCTCTTCAGCACCTGGAGAACAGAGTAATTTGACAGCTCTGCTCACTGCAGTGTACTGGCTCCTAGAGTCCAAAGCTGACGACAGACAGAAACAGTCAAACCAACCTCCTGCTCCTTTTAGAACTCTCTAGAATCGTCTGATCACTGTGCTGCTTTTTTCTCCTTTAATTCTTGCTACATCTTTGGTGAAATACACATTGGCATCTTTATCTCTCCTCACTGTTGAGGAAAATGAGTCTCTGGGAGTCTGACTATTTGCCCAGCATCCTGTATTTTAAAGGATGTGGTAGATGAGTCAGGATTTGTCATGACTGTCTTCACAGTCCCTGCACTTCATTGCCAGGCTTATGAATAACATCAGGAAGTAGAGATAAACTATTAGACTGGTAAAGATTACTGAGCACACTTCATGCAAAAGTCTTATTTGTGAAAAATGAAAAGAAATACAGAACATGGCTGTTCTTCTGTAAGTACGGTTTCAATATTACACACACAGGTATAGTGACGCAGTTAACTGAAAGATAACAGCAAACCATGTTTTGTATGGGACACAACTCCTGTTTTTCTCTTTACGATCATCTGTAGATACACGGATATAATTCTGTGGAGGTGGCAACCTAGGGGTAAGAGCAGTTAGTGATAAAGAAACATAGATGTAACCACAGATGGACAATTTACAGACATACTGGGCCTAAGGCATAGACATCGGGTGGAAAAAACAAGGGCCTGGGGCAAAGGTAGGCATGGAGGGAAAGCAGGGAGCAGGAAGAGGGGCTGGGAATGTAGCCCAGTTGGCACAGCGCTTGCCCAGCATCACAGAGCCCCAAGCTTGGTCCTCTCACCACACAAACCAGATGAGATGAGGCGAATCATCACTCTGAGCACCTGGGAGGTGGAAGTTGAAGGATCAGAGAATGTTAATGTCATCCCATACTACACAGTAACTTCAAGGCTGTCTGTGCTACAAGAGATTTTCGTGGGAATGTGATTGAGGGGGTCAGAGAGAAAGGTGGAAAAGAAATATTGACTATAGGTATACAGATAATTGAAGTGTAGCTAGAGGAGAGTAAGGTTGCAGGGAGACAGCTTCAGTCATTGCGATTCTGGGGGTTTTGCATAAGAATAACGGAAATGGTCTTAAACCCCGAGACACCACGTTAGTCACACTTACAAAATGGTGCCCTCATAAAGACAGCCAGCTCATAAACTGAATCAAGATAACATCCTAAGTGAGATGCCTTCTTCTCTTTTCTTGCACAGACCGTGGGCTGTGATAGACAGCTGGGAAGTAATGTCAAGGAAGACAACTGTGGCGTCTGTGCGGGGGACGGTTCCACCTGCAGGCTGGTGCGGGGTCAGACCAAGATGCACCTGTCTCCTGAGAAAAGTAAGTGTTGAAACCTAGCTCCGTAGTACCTTAAGCAAGCTGGTTTCCACTCTGACCAGAACAACATGTTCCTGATGCTCGACTCGTCTCAATGAAATCAACTTTGGCCAGTTTTCAGAAAGTCAAGTTTCTTTTTTTAACGTTATCATTTTTCAGTTTTTCTTTTTAAATTTAGCACATCAAATCTGGTTCTACCAACTCTTTGATGGTTTCCCATTTTTTTTTTTTTGAGCTTTTGCTAGTACAAAATCTTACTATTTTTTAAAGTATCTGGAAGTCAATTTTTAAATAGCCTAAAATATTTTTTTCTGGTAAACTGGGGTCGTAATTTCATTTGTCTTCTTTTCATTGCTGACAAGATAGAAAAGGACATCGTATTTGCCTTATTTTCAGTTAATGAGCTGAAGCCATTTATCTGCTATACCATTTCTTAATTTTTATTTCTGTAAACTTTGTGTACCAGGAATGTTGATCTTTAGTCTGTCACATATATTTCAAATGTAATTTCATCCTGTTATGTCTTTAATTTTGCTCTCATTGTGGAAGTGGCGCTTATGAAGCTGTATTTATTCAGAAGTTTTATCTTCCCATTTCAGCAATACTGCTCTTTAATTCTGGGGCCAACTGTAAGCGTGAATGGCCAGCTAGTGAATAGTTTAAGCTTTGCAGGACATGGCATCTCTGTTGGAGCCTCTCAAAATCATTGTCCTATCAGAGCACCCACGAACAAGCAAATGTAGCTATCCATTTTGTTTTCTACCATCCTCTTTTTGAGATATTTACTTGCATTTTATGCATATATGTGCCTGAATGTAGATACATTTAACACGTGTCTACCAGAGCTATAGAGAGAGAGAACATGAGACCCTCTGAAGCTAGAGCTACAAACACCCATGAGCTGCTGTGTGGACACTAGGAACTGAGTGCAGGCCCACTGTCAGGGCAGTAAGGGATCTTAGCCACCCAGCCACTTCTCTGGCCATTTTCTTGTCTCTTGTTTTCTACCCTTAAATTTTCTATTGGTTTTAGGGTCTGGTTGTTATACGAAGTTAGGATATTATTTATTCCTAGGTTGAGGAGACCATGGGATAAAGGAAAGGGGAGGACAGGAAGCGGGGGGGGGAACAGGAAGCAGGGGGGGACAGGAAGCAGGGGGGACAGGAAGCAGGGGGACAGGAAGCAGGGGGGACAGAAAGCAGGGAGGACAGGAAACAGAAACTACAGGAGGATGTGATCTTGCAAGAAGAGTGTGATACAACACTAGAGGAAAACCTGCCACTGTGTGTGTATATGGAGGGGTTGCACCATATAGCTCAGGCTGATGCATTTGAAGCTTCCTGAGTGCTGGAATTCTAGGCACACCCCATCTCACCAAACAAGCCAGGCTTTATCAAGGTTCTACTCATTTGCTGCTCAAAGCTGAATGTACATTGAAAAGTAAAAGATACGACAGAATGGGATTCAGTAGTCAAGCATAAAAGCTGTCATCAGCGTGTTTTATATTCTGGGTTAGACAGAATCATCAAAATGTTTTGGCAGTGGAGTGACATGGGAGAACCTGCAGATTACCTTCAAGAACGTTCTGGAAGCAGAGAGTTCAAATAGGAAACTATATTTACACACCCAAGGGCCTTGGTCTGAGGAAGTGTGTCAGGAGATGGTGAGGATGGGATACTTGGAAGGGTATTTAGGAGGAGGAATTATGGAAAAGAGTTTATTGAGTAAATATTACAGTGAAAGACATGGGATGAAGCAACATTTTGAGCTTAAGCCGCTGGCTATATTCATTTGTTCTTCTGAGATTCAGTATCCACAGTTCAAGGATAATAACTCACCTCCCTGGAGTTTTCTTCTCTCAGGAATACTGGTTCTCTGGATATCCAATCCCTTTACACCTTTCTGAAGCTTTCCAACAGCTGTTGAGTGTATTTTGTTTGTAGCTGCCTGTTTGTAGGTTAGAAATATACCAGCCCATTATGGCTGATGGAAACCTGATGCCCTGACTTGTGAGATTTAGTCATGAATATAGTAGCCCACCTAAAGGGAGCATGTAGAACAGGAAGCAGCCATGGGTTGCATCCTGAGGAGCTCCAGCATTTAATCAGAGGAGAAGAGTAGGTAGGTGAACATGGGATTTACGGAGAGCAGAGTCACAGAAGCCAAAGGAGTCAGTCATCTGGAGGAAGTCATGTGAGCTCTGCCAAATGCTCTTGTGAAGATGGCTGCAATCCAGGACACACAGATACACACACGCACGCACGCACACATGCATGCATGCACATTTAATTCTAGCAGTATGAAGGTGATCTGTAATATCCTCAAGAGTGGCATCAGTGAATTTCAGATGCATAAGCCTGATCTCAGCGAGTTGATGAGGGAAGAGAAAATGAGATTGGGTAGAGGGGTTTTCCAAGAGTAAAGAGGTCGTAAATTCAGAGCACATTGGAGAACCTGGTGGAAAATGACATGTGTTCTATCCTCTTGGATCTGATTGGCTCTTTATTAGGTGATCACAGAGAATAAAGACAGTGAGATGCACCACTCACTAGGTGGAAAGGAGATGGAACTCACTAATGACAGTAAAAAAAAAAAAAATACAGAGGGATCATGGTAAGGGACAGGTAAGATTAGAAACCAAATTTATGGAGGGTCCCTTCCATAGACTTTATGAAGTAGGTGACCCTGACAGCTACATAGGAATGCACATATCCCAGATCCAGTCAAACCCAGATAATAAACTAGGTGTCGACTTCTCAAAGGCTCCAAGGACTTTTTAGGCTGAGGAAGCGTCTCCCATACTGTGTGTTGTCTTCCAGGACTCAAGCTCTTCTCTCTCCACATCCTGGGGCCATGCATTTGTCTTCATGGCTATAGAATTGAACAGTTAGACATCATATCCACCATCCCGTCAAGAAGAGATGGTAGTGAGGATCTTTTTCTGGTTCTGTGTCCTTTATTCACAAAGCAAAGTCATCCCCTAGGACTCTGTACCACTGAGAAGAACTGTAGCATGTGACATGGTTGCTTTTGAGGGGGTAATAACTAAGTGATAAGCATCCCACTCATTGTCATCACTGGTACCAAGATGACAAAGTACTTTATGATTATCAGAGTACTCCTCAGATGTCTGATGTCACTTCATTTTGTTAGGTCTCTTGAATTCCGACTCTGATATTGTCAAACTCGTTTTTGCAGGGAGGATATTAAAGACCAGAGATGTTAAGAAATGTCTCAGCAAATTAGTTTTAGAAAATAGCTTGAAAAGGGCTTTTAAGAGAGCTGCTGATGGTTGCGGGGGAAGGATCACACAAGAATGGACTGGAGGAGAAAGCAAAATTGGATGACAGACGCTTATCAGGCAGTCTGAAGAGACAGGCTGTACTCTAAAGGACTGCTTCAGGAAGGCATCTGAGTGAGAACACTAACAGAATAAAAAAGAGTCATTCCACAGTGACAGAAAGCAGCTAGAGTGAGGGCTGGCTTTTAGGTTTGAAAATTCATCAAAGAAGACTTCATTTGTATCAGAATCCAAAAGAAATGAGATACCAAGATCATTCTAATTGAACCAGAACAAAAGCCCTCGGAACTGTTTCCTAAAGCCATTTATCTGATGTGTGTGTGTGTGTGTGTGTGTGTGTGTGTGTGTGAAGTGTGGAGAGGAGGCTCTGAAATGGAAAGGGACACAGGATGGAGTGTTGTGTTAGCACTGTCTACCAGAGCACTGTTCTTTGTATGAGTATACAGCAGGTGTACATGCTCCTGTGAGTGTGCACATCCAACATGTGAACATGCATGCGGAGGCCAGAGGTTATCATCAAGTGTCTTTTTAAACTGCTTTCAGTGTTTGAGACAGGGTCTTTCACTGAACATGAAGCCCACAAATTCATCAGGCTGGCTGGCCAATGAACCAACCCCACAATGTGCCTGTCTGAATTCCCTAAATGCTAACATTACTGCCATGGGTCACTATGCCAGGTTTGGGTGCTGGGGATCTGAACTAGGGCTCTTATACTTGTGTGGCAAGTATTTTACAGACTGAGCCATCCACAGCTCTGGTTTCCCGCTTGTGATAAAGGTCCTTCCTCTCTTTCTCTCCCCTCAGATTTAGATCTAAATTTTCTTGCATTTCCTTCCTTCCATCCCTTCCTTCTTCCCTCCTCCTCCATCTTCTTTCTCCTCTCCTCTTATCAACTGTCAGCATAGATCCTTATGAGATTCTATTAAAATATTAAATTGGTTTAAAAGAAATGAGGATACAGAGTTGGCTGGGGGTGAGTATGGATCTGAGAGGAATTGGTGGAGGGATGGATATGACCAAAATCTGACATATGGAATTCTCAAAGTACTAGTGAGATGTTTTCTTAAGTTAAATCTTTTTCTCTAGGAAAGTTCGTGTGTGCCTATAAGCCCCGGATTTGTCATTCTGGTTTCCTTTTCTTCTCTTTTACTTTTGTTTGTGCATGGTATGTACGTGTGCTTGTACATGTGTGTGCAGGTACAAATACCCACCTGGACATATGTATGCTGAGGCCAGAGGAAGACTTTAGAAATCCTGTTTTGTCATTATCTGCCTTATTCCTTTGTGACAGAGTCCCTCACTGAATTTGGAGCTTGTCATTAGCCTGGCTGACCAGCAAGCCCCAGAGATCTTTCTGCCCACGGGATGCTGCTGATTAATAATCCTGAAAGTATCTAATGTCTTTGCCCAGTTTCTGTACAGAAAGGAGATCCAGGGTGCCCAGGCAGATCCTAAGGTATGAGTGACATGGTAAATGCTGGCATTTCATTCACTTAGAAACACCCATGCCAAGGCTAAGGCTAAAGGTAGCATGCTTACATGAAAGCATAGAGCTTTGAGTTTTCGATTCTTTCTCTTGGTGGCCCCATCCTGTCTGCTGTGGCTCTGAAACTGGCCAGCTGAAGCCAGTTTGGCTGGGAGTTCCCTCAACCATATGGAAGCACTTCCCTATAATCATACTTTGTGTGAAAGAAATGTGGGAACTGAAGCCATGGCTCCCCTGAGCGTGCATCACTGAAGCAGGGTCCACGTAGCTCCTAAGCCAGTGTCTTGCCAAGCAATCATTCCTGCCTTCCCCGGGACTCTCCTTGAGTCAAGACATGGCTATGAGAGGCTATTGGCACGGCCTTGCACTGGATAAAGTGCAGAAGGCTGCATACAGGATATCAGTTCTTTGTGCAGCGAGGCAGATACAAGGTGTAAGAGCCTGGAGCCAAAGCCTTAGCTATGAGAAAAATCAGAAATGAATCCAGATACAACACACCAATTTCCTGTTCAGAGTCAGGCAGGGACTGAACTAACAACCAGCATAAATAGATTTGCATGTTGGAAAAGAAGCTGGAAGCCACTCAAGTTCCAAGGGGCAAAACTCTGGTGGTCTTTAGTATAAAACAATAATTATGTAAAATGTTTTAAATGGAGAGCTTGGAGGGATGGCTCGGTGGTTAAGAGCACTTGCCACTCTTGCAGAGGACCTGAGTTTGGTTTCCAGCACCCACATCTGGAAGGTCATAACTGTAACTCTGGATCCATGGGATCTAAAGCCCTCTTCTGGTCTTTGAGGAGGACACTGACATACATACAAGTACACACGAATTAACATAAAATCAACCTTGAAGATCTAAATGAGTAGACTTTTAATTGACTGATAATTCTATACATGTTAAAGGTTCAATGTAATTTGGGGGGTTTTGTTTGCTTATTTTTAAATAATGGGTTATTTTTAAAAAAATTAGAAGTATTTTATATTATGGGATGTCTTTTTTATTTTTATTATTTTTGTATAGGATGTTTTAATTTCATGTATATCTGTGCACCAGTTCCCATAGAGGCTAGAAAAGGATGTCAGATTCCTTGGCGTGGAGTTAGAGATGATGGTGAGCGGTCATGTGGGTGCTGGGATTCAAACCCAGGTCCTGAGGATGAGCAGCCAATGCTCTTAACCACTGAACCATCTCACCAGCCCAGCATAATGTTCTGACGTAGGTATATAATGCAGAATAAGTAAAGGTAATTCACATAAAAACAGCATCAAAGAAGCAAATACATCTATCAGGAGTTTTCCTTGATAAGTTTGACTTGGGGACTTCCATGCTTGTCCCTTCCTTTGGTCTCATCTACTGAGGGCACAATGAGGCAAGTAAAGGAGTCCAGCGTGTCTGTTCTGGGCTCATCATCCATTTGCCTAGTGGTAACTAAGCTTGTTGGTACTATAGTACCTAAGACCCAGTGGGAATGCCAGTTCCTCACTCAGGTTTGAACACTGTGGTGATGACTATGTCCTCACGGTCTGGGCTGAGTGGACCACAGTGCCTCACAGTGTAATGCATATTAGTTTTCCTCACCACACACTGCTTATTGCAACTTAGCCAAACACTTTTAAAGGTAACCTACAAATTCAGTATGGCCCATGGGAGGGAAGACTGAATTTGAGGTAAAGAATTTGCTAGCAGATAAACAGATTGGTTTATTCTTGCCTCATTGTAACACTTTCTGCCTTCTCATTCGTCTTTCTGTGGCAAGATTTTCATGATAATACTGTAACACTGGATGAATCAAACACAAGTGGCTGTTACTCTTTTAAAAATTATTTTATGTGTACGTGTGTTTTGCCTGCCTACTTGTATGTGTGCATCACGTGTGTGCCTAGTGCCTGAGGAGGTCAAAAAGGGGTGTTGGATCCCCTGGAACTAAGTTGTGGATGGTTTATGGGTGTAGAGAACTGAATTCAAGCTCTGTGTGAAAGCAACAGTGTTTCGGTTTGAGTTTTCTCTCCAGAGCCCGGCATTGCTACTTTTAATGGATGGTTCCTTCCATTCACAAAACTTACATGTGACACAAAACAAATAGCTTGGAGCTAGCAATTGACAATTAGTACCTGCCTGGCTGATTTGCATGTTTCTGCATATCTTCTAGTTTTCTGTTGGAGAAAGAAAAGTATCATGTGGACCTTATTCAGAAGGATTGTCATAGCTTATGTTTCCACAGCAAAGGAGGTAGATCCTGAACTTCCCACTTCTTTGTGGAAACAATGTTGTACTTCTGATAAAATGCACAGTCCTTGCCAAAGTCTATATCATATGACCTCCACAGGGTCCCCTGTTGCCATCTGCCCTCTCACATATTAAGGTATAATCATCGTGGGTTTCTGAACAACTCTAGAATGACAAGGATCCTTTCTGCATTGGTGTGCTCTCTCTTTCAGCAGCCCACTCATGTCCTGGAATATGCTTATTCAGTTTCTTAGCATAGCTATCAGGTTCTCAGTCTTCCATTCAAGCTGCATCTCAGACCATCATACAGACATCTCCCTGAAGCCAGCCTTTCTCTTTCGTTCAGTTCCTGGTTAGCCTTTGCTGCAGAAAACACTTGCTTTACCATGTGTTCAGCTTGCATCTCACACTAGTAAGGCTTTACAAGAGTTAGCACCACGCCACATGTGCTGCATGTCTATTTTATTCCTAATTCTGGGCCAGTATCAAGCACACCATCAGAGGTCAATTAACATGGAACTAATGAGTGTACACACTTAGCCAGGCGTGGTGCTGCTTCCTGCTATGATTTCAGTGGTGCTGGATGGCTTTATGCAATAGGCTTTGCCTAGATTCCAAAGACCATTGTAATAATCCCAGCTTGGCTGCCAGCAGTTACGAGCACAGGCAAGATGCTTCACTGACTGAGCCCTTGGCTTTTTCATCCCCACAGTCAGTGTTAGCACAGGGGGAGTTCTAAGACCTTTTCTTTCTTTTTTTTTTTTTTATTGGATGATTTATTTACATTTCCTATGTTGTCCCCTTACCCCATCCCCCACCACCCCCTCGGAACCCCCAATCCCCTCGCCCCTCCTCCTTCTTCTCTGTGGATGTAACCTCTATCTACACCCCCCCACTCCCAGCTCCCCACCCTCAAAATTCCCACCCCCTGGGGCATCCAGCCTTCATGAGGTCAAGGTTCTCTTCTTCCACCTATGCCCAGCAGGGCCCTCCACTTTTACATATTCAGCTGAAGCCCTGGATCCCCCCCTAAGTGCTCCCAGGCTGGTGGTTTAGACCCTGGGAGCTGTGGTTGGTTGGTATTGTTGCTCTCCTCATGGTGCCACAAACCCTTTCAGTTCCTTCAGTCTTCACTCTAACTCCTCTATTGAGAACCCCATTATCAGTTCAATGGCTAGTTGTGAGCATCTGCCTCTGAATATGTCTGACTCTTGAAGGCCTCTGAGGAGACATCCATATCAGGCTCTTATCAGCATGCACTTCCTGTCTTCCACATCAGCATCTACCTTTGGTGATTGCACATGGGATAGATACTCAGGTGGGGTGGTCTTGAGACGGCCCCTCCTTCAGTTTCTGTCCCTCACTTTGTCTCCATATTTGCTCCCTTGAGTATTTTGTTGCTCCTTCTAAGAAGGACCGAATCACCCTCACTTGGTCTTCCTTCTTTATGGGCTTCATGTGGCCTGTGAGTTGCATCTTGGGCATTTCAAGGTTCTAGGCTAATATCCAATAATCAGTGAGTGAATACCATGTGTCTTCTTTTGTGATTGGCTTACCTCACTCAGGATGATAATTTCTAGTTCCATCCATTTACCTAGGAACCTCTCGAATTCATTGTTTTTAATAGCTGAGTAATACTCCATTGTGTAAACATACCTCATTTTTTGAATCCATTCCTCAGTTGAAGGACATCTGGGTTCTTTCCAGCTCCTGGCTATTATAAATAAGGCTGCTATGAACATAGTTGAGCATATGTCCTTGTTATATGTTCGAGCATCTTCTGGGTATATGCCTAGGAGTGGTATAGCTGGATCCTCGGGTAATGCTATGTCCAATTTTCTGAGGAACCGCCAGACTGATTTCCAAAGTGGTTGCACCATCTTGCAGTCCCACCAACAATGGAGGAGTGTTCCTCTTTCTCCACACCCTCGCCAGCATCTACTATCACCTGAGTTTTTAATCTTAGCCATTCTGACTGGTGTGAGATGGAATCTCAGGGTTGTTTTGATTTGCATTTCCCTGACGACTAAGGATGCTGAACATTTCTTTAGATGCTTCTCGGCCATTCGAGTTTCTTCCGTTGAAAATTCTTTGTTAAGCTCTATACCCCATTTTTTAATAGGGTAATTTGGTTGTCTGGAGTCTAATTTCTTGAGTTCTTTGTATATATTGGATATTATCCCTCTATCAGATGAAGGATTGGTAAAGATCTTTTCCCAATTTGTTGGTTGTCGTTTTGTCCTATTGACAGTGTCCTTTGCCTTACAGAAACTTTGCAATTTTATGAAGTCCCATTTGTCAATTCTCGATCTTAGAGCATATGCCATTGGAGTTCTGTTCAGGAACTTTTCCCCTGTGCCCAAGTATTCGAGGCTTTTCCCCACCTTCTCTTCCATTAGTTTCAGTGTATCTGGTTTTATGTGGAGGTCCTTTATCCACTTAGACTTGAGCTTTGTACAAGGGGATAAGAATGGATCAATTTTCATTCTTCTACATGTTGTCTTCCAGTTGAACCAGCACCATTTGTTGAAAATGCTGTCCTTTTTCCACTGGACAGTTTTAGCTCCTTTGTCAAAGATCAAGTGACCATAGGAGTGTGGGTTCATTTCTGGGTCTTCAATTCTATTCCATTGATCTTCCTGCCTGTCTCTGTACCAATACCAGGTAGTTTTTATCACTATTGCTCTGTAGTACAGCTTGAGGTCAGGGATGGTAATTCCTCCAGAAGTTCTTTTATTGTTGAGAATAGTTTTCGCTATCCTGGGTTTTTTGTTATTCCATATGAATTTGAGAATTTCCTTTTCTAACTCTGTGAAGAATTGAGTTGGGATTTTAATGGGGATTGCATTGAATCTGTAGGTTGCTTTTGGCAAGATGGCCATTTTTATTATATTAATCCTGCCAATCCATGAGCATGGGAGATCTTTCCATCTTCTGAGATCTTCTTCAATTTCTTTCTTCAGAGACTTGAAGTTCTTGTCATACAGGTCTTTCACTTGCTTGGTTAGATTCACACCAAGGTATTTTATATTATTTGCAACTATTGTGAAGGGTGTCATTTCCCTAATTTCTTTTTCAGTCTGTTTATCTTTCATGTAGAGGAAGGCTACTGATTTGTTTGAGTTGATTTTATAACCAGCCACTTTGCTGAAGTTGTTTATCAGGTTTAGGAGTTCTCTGGTGGAAGTTTGGGGGTCACTTAAGTATACTATCATATCATCTGCAAATAGCGATATTTTGACTTCTTCCTTTCCTATTTGTATCCCTTTGACTTCTTTTTGCTGTCTAATTGCTCTGGCTAAGACTTCCAGTACTATATTGAATAGGTAGGGGGAGAGTGGGCAACCTTGTCTAGTCCCTGATCTTAGTGGGATTGCTTCAAGTTTCTCTCCATTTAGCTTGATGTTGGCTACTGGTTTGCTGTAAATTGCTTTTACTATGTTTAGGTAGGGGCCTTGAATTCCTGATCTTTCCAAGACTTTTATCATGAAGGGATGTTGAATTTTGTCAAATGCTTTCTCAGCATCTAGTGAGATGATCATGTGGTTTTTTTCTTTAAGTTTGTTTATATAGTGGATTACATTGATGGATTTCCGAATATTGAACCATCCCTGCATTCCTGGGATAAAACCTACTTGATCATGATGGATGATTGTTTTGATGTGGTCTTGGATTCGGTTTGCTAGAATTTTATTGAGTATTTTTGCATCGATGTTCATAAGGGAGATTGGTCTGAAGTTCTCTTTCTTTGTCGGGTCCTTGTGGGGTTTGGGTATGAGTGTAATTGTAGCTTCATAGAACGAATTGGGTAGTGTTCCTTCTGTCTCTATTTTGTGGAATAGTTTGAAGAGAATTGGTATTAGGTCTTCCTTGAAGGTCTGATAGAATTCAGCACTAAAACCATCTGGTCCTGGGCTTTTTTTAGTGGGGAGACTTTTAATGACTGCTGCTATTTCCTGAGGGGTTATGGGACTATTTAGATGGTTTATCTGCTCCTGGTTTAACTTCGGTACCTGGTATCTGTCTAGGAAATTGTCCATTTCATCCAGGTTTTCCAGTTTTGTTGAGTATAGGCCTTTGTAGTAGGATCTGATGATTTTTTGAATTTCTTCAGTTTCTGTTGTTATGTCTCCCTTTTCAGTTCTGATTTTATTAATTTGGATACTGTCTCTGTGCCCTCTGGTTAATCTGGCTAAGGGTTTATCTATCTTGTTGATTTTCTCAAAGAACCAACTCCTGGTTTTATTGATATTTTGTATTGTTCTTTCTGTTTCTATTTGGTTGATTTCAGCCCTGAGTTTGATTATTTCCTGCCTTCTACTCCTCCTGGGTGTATTTGCTTCTTTTTGTTCTAGAGCTTTTAGTTGTGCAGTCAACTTGTTAGTGTGTGCTCTTTCCAGTTTCTTTTTGTAGGCACTTAGAGCTATGAGCTTTCCTCTTAGCACTGCCTTCATGGAGTCCCACAAGTTTTGGTATGATGTGTCCTCATTTTCATTGAATTCTAAAAAGTCTTTTATTTCTTTCTTTATTTCTTCCTTGACCAAGTCATCATTGAGTAGAGAGTTGTTCAGTTTCCATGTGTACGTGGGTTTTCCATTGGTTTTGTCATTATTAAAGACCAGTCTTAGTCCGTGGTGATCTGATAAGATGCAAGGGATTATTTCAATCTTTTTGTATCTGTAGAGGCTTGTTTTGTGACCAATTATATGGTCTATTTTGGAGAAGGTACCATGAGGTGCTGAGAAAAAGGTATATTCTTTTGTTTTAGGATGAAATGTTCTATAGATGTCTGTTAAGTCCATTTGGTTCATAACTTCTGTTAATTTCAAAGTGTCTCTGTTTAGTTTCTGTTTCCATGATCTGTCCATTGCTGACAGTGGGGTGTTGAAATCCCCCACTATTATTGTGTGAGGTGTAATGTGTGTTTTGAGCTTTAGTAAAGTTTCTTTTATGTATGTAGGTGCCCTTGCATTTGGAGCATAGATGTTCAGAATTGAGAGTTCACCTTGGTAGATTTTTCCTTTGATGAGTATGAAGTGTCCTTCCTTATCTTTTTTGATTAATTTTGGATGAAAGTCGATTTTATTTGATATTAGAATGGCTACTCCAGCTTGTTTCTTGGGACCATTGGCTTGAAAAATTGTTTTCCACCCTTTTATTCTGAGGTAGTGTCTGTCTTTGTCACTGAGGTGCGTTTCTTGTATGCAGCAAAATTCTGGGTCTTGTTTGTGTATCCAGTCTGATAGTCTGCGTCTTTTTATTGGGGAATTGAAACCATTGATGTTAAGAGATATTAAGGAAAAATGATTGTTGCTTCCTGTTATTTTTGTTATTAGAGGTAAAGTTATGTTTGTATCTTTTTTGGGGGTTGTTGGAAGATTACTTACTTGCTTTTCCTAGGTTGTAGTTTCCCTCCTTGTGTTGGCATTTTCCATCAATTATCCTTTGAAGTGCTGGGTTTGTGGGAAGATATTGTGCAAATTTGGTTTTGTCATGGAATATCTTGGTTTCACCATCTATAGTGATTGAGAGTTTTGCTGGGTATAGTAATCTGGGCTGGCAATTGTGTTCTCTTAGTGTCTGTATGATGTCAGTCCAGGCTCTTCTGGCTTTTATAGTCTCTGGTGAGAAGTCTGGTGTAATTCTTATAGGTCTGCCTTTATATGTTACTTGACCTTTTTCCCTTACTGCTTTTAGTATTTTTTCTTTGTTTTGTGCATCTGATGTTTTGATTATTATGTGACGGGAGGTATTTCTTTTCTGGTCTAGTCTATTTGGTGTTCTGTAGGCTTCTTGTATGTTTATGGGCATCTTGTTCTTTAGGTTAGGGAAGTTTTCCTCAATAATTTTGTTGAAGATATTTACTGGCCCTTTAAGTTGAGAATCTTCATTCTCATCTATACCTATTATCCTTAGGTTTGGTCTTCT
>NW_021620849.1:4800618-4876677 GCF_004785775.1 Grammomys surdaster
ATATATATCTTATGCCTTGTTTTTAAAAATAAACTTTGGGGTTGTATAGGAGGTGAAAAAAATGAGACTTAAAATATGAAATATTTTATGACATAGTTTTCCAAATTTTTCATGAAAAGATTGCAAGAGCCTGGAGAAGGTTCTATGCTGCACAAAACTGAGTTGATGTGAAGTTACCTTTTTGTCCTGAAATCTCCGTGGTTACTTCTGTGCTTTACGTGCCACTCTCAGTACCTTCGAGTTAAGCTTTTTATTAATATACTGAGCTCCTGTTTTGGTGTGTCAGGTCCCCTTCACACCTAGTACAACCCCTGGCACATGGTAGGTTCTCAGTGAGAGGGTGTTGTCCTGACCTGAACAAATGTGAAGAGCCCACTTGGACCAACAACTCCACAGCAGTAATTTCCAGGGACACTGAATGAAATTAAAACCCACAACAGCGTCCAGTGTCACCCAGGAGACATGGCATGCACCATCCAGATGTAAGTGCTGGGTCTAATTAGTGCTAATAGTTGTCAGGGTACTGCTATTGCTGCTGCTGCTGCTGCTGCTGCTGCTGCTGCTGTCTCCCCCCAACTGTTTACATGTTTATTTTGTGCCAGGCACAATTTTTTTTCTCTGAATGTTCTGACTTACTCTTATCAGGTATATGCTATCATGCCTCTCCATGACAAATGAAGAAATAATCTCAAGGAAACGGAGTAAGTACCTTGTTTTAGGTTTTACAGCTCATGAGTAGCTAGAATGGTTGGCTTCAGGTCTGTGTGCTCAGACATCCTCTCAAAGTATCCTGAAAAGACAGCTGAGACGGCGTGAGATTAAAAAGTACCCAAGATTCAAAGCGATGGGCTAGAACAGAAGCGGAAATAGAGATGGATAAGGTTCAACCAACACGCCCCTATTTCTCCTTGGTGGAACCTAGCTTAATGGGCCCTAATCCAGCAGGCAAATCAAGGTCACCTAGGCAGTTTGTCCCACCTTAGAATCCTTAGCTCTGCCCTACAATGTTATAATGTGCTGGTGGGGGAGAGGTCAGAGAAACCAGGAATCAGGGGTTCAGATATACCACTAGATTTCCCAGGTGATTTTCTTACCTCTGGCCAACACTTACATTTTTCAGCTTCAGTCAAGATGACTGACATATTCATTTCTGCCAGACTCTTAATTTCTTAGATACTACATTCAGCCAGAAAGGAATAGGCACAGTAGGCTTTTATGGACCATCTGGGCAGAACTTTGCTAGTTGTGGTTGTGTATCAGACCCCTGCCCCTCCTTATTGTCTGTTGAACAGTTAGCTGTGGAAGTAAGCAGCAGCACATATCTGACTAGATACACTGCTGGTTGCCTCACACTTTTGAGGCAAAGGCATGGTAAGCCAGTAAATAAATATCTCCAGGTTCAGGGCACACAGAGGCCAGGCGCTTGCAATGCTTGACTTCCATGATGAAGCCTGATGGCTCAGGGTGTGGGCGGGGCAAGGATGCGGCTCTAGGCAGGGGAGAGAGAGGAATCCATTTCCAGCGTGTGGAAATCCTTGCTGTATTCCTACCACTCTTTAATGCTCTCTGCTTCTCGCTATTCCTTTTCCTACTTTAGATCCTTGGCTTACTTCATCTAACCTCTCTCCATTTGTGGAAATCAGCCTGAAAACCCCCTGCAGCTTTCGAATCCGGGCAGCTGCACGCTGACTCCTTTCTCGGGACTGCACAGCCAGCCACTGCACCATGGAGTGACAGCTGGAGCTCGGACAGATTTTATTACTGTAGTTTTGAAAAGCTGTCAGCGTCTGCTTGCCTCGAGGTGATAGAAGGTGCTACCTTTAGTCTCAGCCAGATGGTTGTGGTCATGCAGGAGTAGTAACCAAACACCACGGTCTTTCTGATAACAAACACTTTCATACCTGTTAGCCCCATGTAAAGGCAAGCACATGGTAGTTTAGTGGTCTATTACGAACACTAGTATCTGTTCAGATCCCATTCTTTTCTTCCTGAAAAAAAAAAAGAAAGAAACTAGTATGTTCTGTTGAATGGTGTGTTTGTATGTGAGAGTCGTGTGGATAGCTGTGTACATTTGGATAATAGAGAATGTAGATAAGGGATGACTCAGAGTTTCTATCGCTGGGGTAAAACACCATGACTCGTGACAACTCATAGAAGAGAGAGTTTATTTCATCTTACAACGTTCAAATCACACTCCATGGCTGAGGGAAGGCAGGGCTGGAACTCATGGGCGCAGGAGCTAATGCAAAGGCCAAGGACGAATGCTTCTTACTGGCTTGCACATGGCTTGCTGGGCCTGCTTTCTAATACAACGTAGGACCACCTGCTCAGAGATGGCACCACCCACTGTGCGCTGGGCCCTCCCACACTAATCATTAAGAGGGAAAATGCCCTACAGATTTGCCTATAGGCAACCTTGTGAAGGCATTTTCTCAATTAAGATTCCCTCTTCCCAGGTGAGTCTAGGTTTATGTCAAACTGACCAGCACAAGGGGAAAAGAAAAGTAACATGAAAATATTTAAACAAAAGAGCATTTAACAAAAAACAACCCCAAACAATAGAAAAGATCACACAGACACACAAAACATACAAAAACGCAAACAAATAATCACATGGACACACACACAGAGGAAAGTGGAGATGCTGTTAACATGAAGGTCCATTTTCCTTATGTTATCTTGTAATATATATTAAATAAAACAAAATAATAAAATATATATGCTGGTATACTTGGACTTACTAGTGAAAATAAGCATTTTGATATAGATCACAATCCCAGGATGTGGCTGCAGTTGATGCTTATTGAACCTTTAATATTGTGAGGACATTTTCCAATACACCTTTTTATTTGAAATAAGGTCTCATGTGGCTAAGAATGACTGACACTCCTGACCATATTGCCTCTGCCTCCTAAGTGCAGAGACAGTACATCCACACTGTCACACTGAGGTCTATTTCCTACGTGTCTTGTGACTTAGCAAAGCCATGATCCACAACAGGAAACTAGAAATTGAAAAAAATAATAACAGGGAACAGCTGGGTTTGATCATTGTGTGCTTGCTTGCGCATGCATGTGTGTTTGTGTGTGTGTGTGTGTGTGCGTGTAAGCCAGTGGCTGCAAACTCATTCATCCGTGTGGTGATTGTAAATCACACAGTGGTGCCATCGAGAACATACGTGGTGAGCCCACTGAAATACAAGGTAAGCCAGGCTCTCAGAAGAAGAGCTAAGTGTGGAGGTTTTTGGTTCAAACCTTGGACGTCTGACTTAGGACCTCTATGCTGCTGGGCAAGTCACTGAAACATGAACAAATACAGTGGTCTTCATTGCAGAGATGGCTTTCCACTAGTACAAAATGGCAGTTTGTCTCAAGTAACATAGCATGGTACCTGGACCACAACACCTCCTCAGCCTTCATCCAACATCTCATGGCACTACGTTTGATTTACAATCACCATACAGAATGATTGAGTTTGCAGCCACTGGCTTTTACACACACACACACACACACACACACACACACACACGTTCTTTGATGAACCTTTTGCAAGTATTGCTCACTAAGCACTGAAGGCAACTTTTTAGGCCAAGGTGCTGCTGTTCCAGCTCATGTTGTCAGACTCAGAGTCTGGGAACTTAACCTCTATTTGACGTTGCCCCTCTCTATAGTTTGTACAGTTAAAGTGATGCATATCCCACCTAAAGAGTGAGAAGAAAGGCCCTGGAAGATGGTGCTGCCATTGGCAGGATCAAGGACATCACAGGACAGATTTTCAATGAGAAGGTTTGGGAAGAATTCCAAAATAATCAGTGTCCCGCAGGAACGATTGGCTGCCATCACCACCTCCAAATCTGAGCGTTCCCAGATGTGGGCCTCTTGCCATCAATATGATGGTGTAGAACACAGAAGAAGCCTCTGGTCGGTGGGATACACTTCAGCCACTGGATTCTGCCACCATGGAATGTGTGGGATCTGAGGGTACCTTAACCTTGTTTGGCACCTTCATCTGTGCACCTACATGGGAGGTTCCCAGAGGCCTCTCTGAGCCTGCTCTTATTCTAGTTCTTACCCCACCTGATCCACAGCTCTAGGCTAGCTCCAGACCCAGGGAGAGTTTGCCAGAAGGCCTAGAAGTTGCCCATTCTAATAGGAAGGACAAATAAACTATGGGGAACAAGGCTTATACCAGAGCGAACAGCATTTGTAGCAAAAAACAAATACTTTATATCCATCAGTGGTCTAAAATTTGTGAATCAAGAGCCACCACATCTGTCTGTCTGACCAGCAGTCTTTCAAACCTTAGTATTATGTTTTGAATCTCAACTCCCCGCCCCCACTTCCCAGAGTACAGCTGGCTTGGTCACCAGCCTCTGGTTGTAGCTACTTGGAGACAGTGGCTTCTTTAGGAGGCGGGGCCTAGTGGGAGGAGGTTAGGAGTGAGGTCCTCAGTCTTGCTCTTTTCCTTTTTTTCTTCCTTTCTTGAGACAGGATCTCACTCTGTAGTCTAGGCTGGTCTCAAACTGGTGTCAGCCACCCTGCCTTAGTTTCTCTAGTGCTGAGATTACAGAGACATACTATCATGCCTCATATTGGGTTCTGCTATTGAAAAGGGTACTGGGGTACTGCCTGGGATCTTCTCTCCCTTCCTGCTTCCCAGCTGGCAGGAGTCGAGGAGTTTTATTCCAACATGTATATCCAACACCGTGACATACATCACTACAGATCCAAAAACAACAGGGCCAGGAGCTGGACCCTCCAAATCCATGAACCAAGACAACTTTTCTGACTACAGGTATGCAGGCCTATGTGAAGAGAATTGCACTTTTATGTAAATATATATATATATATGTGTGTGTGTGTGTGTGTGTATAATTTTATATGCAATTTTATTTATATATATATCATACATACATTATATACATAATATATATATTATATACATACACACACACACACACACACACATTTGGGAAGCTAGACCTGATGACATGGTCCAATAATCTCTGCTATTTAGGAGGCTAAGGCAGGAGGATTGCAAGTTCCAAGCTAGTCTTGCATACAACATGAGTTCAAAGCCAGCCCTGAAATCCCAGTGAGTACTAAGAAGGGAACTGGGGCTATAGCTCATGGTAGGCAAGAATGCTTTCCCCAATGCAGAAGACCCTCAGTTCAATTTCCAGTACTGAAAAAGATACAAGTAAATAAAATAAGTAAAAAAAAAAAGGATTATATTCTAGGTTCCAAAAAGTATTGAAAAAAAATCCCAATAAAAACAGAAACCACCAGAAGAGGCCGCGCCCTGCAGCTGCACCCGCTCCTCCCCCTCCTGCTGCAGAGGCACAAGGCTGCCTTGCTTTCCAAAGCTAATTAATCCCTCCATCTGGGCTCTGGACTCCAGCCCCTCTGCTTCCTCAGAGACCTCACTCCGCCCATCAGCCCCTCTCCTTTATCTTCCCTCCCTTTCCCATCAGAGCTTTGTGTGATCAGGTCTCTCCCATCCTTAAAGTCTAATTTTTAATATGTGTGTATATATCCATGTCTAAATGTACATATGTGCATATCAAAATATATGAGCATTTAGTTTTAGATTTAAAATAGACAGAACGTGTTTTCATCATTTAGTTCTTTTACAACTACATCAAGAAAAGTCTTTCAAACACACCAGTCTCTATTCCTGCCCAAATCCTTGCCGACCACTGCTGCCAAGTGTTTGAGAGATTGTTTACATAGGCTGTCTCTACTTTTTCATCATCCCATTGCTCAGAGCCTCTGGTACAGCCTGCTCTTCAGCACGGAATGGCTTTTCTGCAACCCATCAACAATCCCCTTACGGCTCCACCTGAAGGCACCTTAAAGCTGTCCTCCAGGTGCTCCAGGATTACCTCAGGCTTCTGCCCACCACCCCAGTGCTTCTGCCTCACAGGGTTCACCCTGGTCACCCCTCTGAGTTAGACTCACTCATACAAGTCAGTGAATACACACTGCTGAAAAGCATTTGTGGTGGAGTCAGGTCTCCCCTTCTGCCCAGTGTGACTTTGACTTTATTCTTGCTATGTATAGGTCCTATGAAGTGACAGTGGTACAGCATCCTCAACAGGACTTGGGCTGCAGGTACTCTCTGGTCTGACCTTCACTTATGAGGCAGGATCCCTGAGAGTGAGCAGGAATCAGCTGCAGCAGGTTTCCTAGTGATTCATACCTAGGATGGAATGTGTGTGTGTGTGCACACGCGTGCATGTGTGGGATGAGAAAGTACATGTTGTCATCCAGTTTTCCCAGAACTATTTCTTAAAGATGCTTTTTTACCAACAATATATATATATATATAACAAATCAACAAAAAGCAGGCAGCTGTGGCAGTGTAGGTTTAATTCTTATTTTTCTGTTCCCTTAATCCATGTGTCTGTGTGCTTGAATGTATCAGAGACTGAGACAGATAGGTCACTGAAACAAAGGGTTCTGGATTAGAAGAAGCACTTGCATTGCAGGGTGAAAATTACTTTCCCGAGAATCTGAAGACATTAATCTCTGCAGAAGAGCCTCCTTATAGGATGACCCTAGTTCCAAACCTCTCCTGTTGCCTTTGCGGCCCAATCTAAGAGTAACACAGTGGGAGAACTGGGCTCCGCTATCCTCTGCAAAAATAAACTGTCAGGACTCTGGCCTGTGTGGTTTCATGGGAAACTGTAGCAATGGGGACACACACACACACACTTCTCAAGAATACTATAGCCTACATGTGTACTGTTACTGTTCACTCCAATTGATCTGCTCAAATAACTCTTCATTAATTCAAAGAAAGTTTTGTTTTGTATGTTCAAAAAATACATTTTAAAAACTGTTTTTATTACATATGATTTGCTATATGCTTGTTATATAAAGTCCAGACTCTCCTAGCAAAGAAAACCAAAATGGCCAACAGGCAATATGATCAATCATTGTCTAACAGACTGCACAGTTATCATGTGATGGGTCCTTCTTGGCAGAGGTGAAGTGATTGAATATGTACAATATATATCAATAATTTATATTATAAAGTTGGCATGCTTTCATCCACAAATCCTAACCAGGTCTGTTCTTTAACAGTGTAAATACTATTGCTAATTGCCTATATCCCGGGGGTTGCTATGTATGTGTGTTCAACATTCGCACAATACATCGTGAACCTTCCATATAACAAGTGCTTCCAAGAAGGGCACACAATCAGATGATGTAACTATTTTTCTTGGCCTGGGGACATGGCTCAGCACATAAGTGTTTGCCCTGCATGCAAGCAAAAACACCAGATCTTGGACCCCCGAACCTCATGGCAATATCAAGTTGGTGTGGTCACTCACCTATAATTTCATCGTCACAGGGCCAGAAAGGGGATCCCTGGAATAAACTGGGTAGCAAGCTCGGTGCTTGATTGAGAGACCCTGCCTGAAGATTCTGGATATCAACCTTGAGTCTCCATGTGCACATACAAACGTGGATGTGTCCCCATATATGCAGAGATGGGTATGCACTTTCACACATACTACACACACATACATGGGAATAGAAAATGTTCACACCTTGCTTTTATTTGCCGAGTTTTAATGTGTCGATTCTCTTAATTTTTTCAGTACAAGTAGATATTTCTAACTAATACCATTTGTTCCTATAGATCTTGTACCTGGGTTCAATATTTACACTGCGTTTATGCTACATGCCTCATTTACCCATCATCCATCATTCTAGCTGTACCTATAGAATCTAAGCTGCATGCATCACATTTTGATTCATGGACCAGTCTTTTCCTTCACGGCATTTAGTTTTAAAAATCTCTTTTTTTATGTAGAAACCATTTTCTACGGTATCAGTTTTTTAAAGAGTTCTTTTTAGTTGTCTTACAAAATGTTCAATGTTCTAGACGTGTCTGGTTATTCTCTATTGTGATATACTTGTGAAATTGTGTGTGGTGTGGTGTGTGTGCGTATGTGTATATGTGTGCTCGTGTGTGAGTGTATATGTTTGTGTAGAATTGTGTGCATGTATGAGTGTATGCATGTGTGCAAGTGTTTACATGAGTGAGTGTGTGTGTGTAGGCATGTGAGTGTGTACATGTGTGAGTGTATGTGTGAGTGTATGTGCCTGTGTGAGTTATGTGCATGTGTGGTGTGTGTGTATGTATGTGTGTGCATGAGTGTGTGAATGTGTGAATGTATGTGCGGGTGTATGTGTGTATATGAATGTATATGCATGTGGGGTGTGTGCGTGTGTGTGTGTATGTTAGGACATATTTCCAACAGACAACCAGGTAGCTGGCAGTTTTGTTCTAACCAACACTCTCTGCTTCAGGGTAAAGAGACAAGAGCTCAAGGTCTTTGCTGGCCTTTCTGCATAAGCACACAGCCATCCATACATATGACCATCCACCCATGCCCAGGAATGCTCTGGACAAGGTTTTCCAGTTCTTCCACTGAAGGTTTTTGATACTTACTGAAGAGCTCATGTAGCCTTGAGATTAAATAATGACTTCTGATTGTTTTGGTCAAACTTTCATCGAGAGGCTGTCTGTACTGGGCAAGCTCACAGGTCAGATTCAGGCAGCTTAGTGAGTGAGGTCTTCCAGGAAGCTACCACACAAGCCAAGTAATGACCACTGGGAATTGGGCTTTTAGGGCGCCACAAGCCCATTTCCACTCCTGCAGAGTCTGGCAAGTTGGTGGCCTTCACTAGGGTTAGAGCATTTTTTGTTTTTTGTTTATTGTTTTTTTGTTTTTGTTTTTGTTTTTTAAAAAAGGTTACTATGGGGGTAGAAAATGGGAAGATAGAAATAAACAAGTTGATATCCCGTAGTCTTTTCTTACCCCATGTTTTTCTTAGAATAATTACTGCCCAGACTTTTGCAAGCCTTGAGTTAATTTTGGGGGCTTTGGAAATGCTGGTAGTTACAATTTTTACTCATTGTCTTTTGCTTTCAGAAATCCTTACTTGTTGCTTGCTTTGATGTTGTTTTCTTATTTTGTCAAATTAGTCATTAAATAAGGCCAGAAGTTTCCTTCAGTCTCTTTGGAACCTTTTTAAAAAAAAAAAAAACAAAAAAAAAGCCAACCTGTTTTTCAAGACAAGGTCTCAGTATGTAGCCCTGGCTCTCCTGGACCTCCATCTGTAGACCAGGCTGGCTTTGAGCTCACAGTGATCCACCTGCCTCTGTGTCCCTTAGTGCTGGTATTAAAAGGTGTACACTACATTGTCAGGCTTCTTTGCAACCTTTTAAGGAGTAAGCAGTTGCTCTGCTCTTCTTTCCTCTTGACAATTGCGTGTTGAAGAAGGTTGTCACTCACTGTCTAGTCTCTGGTCTTCACATTGCTTTTCAACACTGGCCCCACATAGTCTATGTTCCCTTTGTTTTGTATGCTGTTCGCATGAAATAAGCTACTCCACCTGAAGACCTCCTTGTGTTCAGGTCCTCTGGGTGTGAGTCCCTTAGAGCTGGTGTCTGTAGTTCCTACCGAATCATGCAGGGAGGCTCGCTGTGCGCATCTTCTGTCTTGTGACTCGTGTGATTGAAGATCTCTCATAGGATCACATCCCTACTCTTCACTTGGAAGCTCCCACACTTCCTATAAGAAAGGCACCCACTTCCAGTCAGGTGTCGAGCTCCCCTGCAGTGTGGTTTGTATGACAAGGCCCCACACATGTGTTACCCTGTCCTGTTTATCAATGTGAGAACTGTAAGCTGCTTCCCAGGTGGTGAACAGTATCGTTTTCCAGCATTATTTGGGATTGCTGCTTTCAGTGTATTTTGTATGACTAACTTTACTGTAATTATCATTCTTATTAAGGTGTACAGATTGCTGCATTATTGCCTGCCTGGGGACCCTTTGTGTTAACTCCAAGTCCTTTCAACCTGACGCCAGAGCTTTGTCTATAAGGACTTCCTTGAGTTCTCAAAAAGACATTGGTGTGCTGTGATGGTATAATGTACTGTTTTCTGATCCAAACTGTAATTGGTCCCCTAAAAGCCTCATTTTTTTTGTAGTGGGAAGTGGTGTCTGAAGGCACAACTTGGTGACAAGTATGCTCACTGCTATTGGGTTAGCTTATGTTAGGTTTGTGTGTGCCTATACCAGTGCACAATGCTGGACATTAACATAATATGTGCTATATTTGCATAATACGTATCACATAGCATTAAAATATATAAATATATTTAAATATATAATTATATAACGACATTCTAAAGCATTTTGTGTAATATCAGAATACCTCTTGGACATAATTTCTTTCTTTTATGACTACAGTATTTTAATATTTTTTTTCTCAGAATATATTTGCATATGTTACTGTTTTCTAATTCCATTGTCAGGAATCTACAGGGAAGATTATGGTGGTGATGATGATGTTTGCTTTTTACCTCTGGGAATAATTTTAGTGGCTCATCATCAAGTCTGCTCATGGCCTTAAATTCATCATATTTAAGGATATTTCTTCAATTCCTGGTGTTAATAAGACTGGTATAATCAATGTATGCTAAATTTTAGAAAATGCTTTTATCTATAGGTATGATTAAAACCAAGCCTTTGTTCCTCTGGTTTCTCATTTCATTGATAAATCTTCCAGTACTGAATCAGTCATTCACTTGAGAATTTCTTTTGTGTTCTTTTGAGAGAGCTCGGAATCAATTTGTTATCTATTATTCAGTATTTTTATCTATAACCTTTGTCAAATGGATTCATACACATCTGTTCTCTGGGCTGCCTCTTTTTGGTGAGAGTTTCAGAGTTATGTTGATCCTGAACTCATCCCTAATAGCCTAGCATTGGAACAGAACTGCTTGCTTAAGGGTTTTCAAAAACTCTCACAGCAAAAGGCTTCAGCCCTCACCTTTTTGCTATTAACAATTATTTCAGCTTTAATCTTCCCAATTTAAATTTCAAATTTAAGTAAAAGTATGTATCATACCATATATTATTTTAAAAAGACATTTTATTACAGAAAATTCAGAATGTATCATATTCTCTGCCCTCTAGTTTTCAGTCTCTCTCTGAGAGGACCGTCACCAGTGTCTCAGTGGGAGCTCCCCTTCACATCTGAAGGACAGTGGAACTGAAGTGACTTGTTGTTACTCAGTAGTGAGCAGACACACAATCCTCTGCCTCACACTCTTATGTGTACACTCTTTGTCTTCCCATTCACACACAATATAGTGTACCATATGCATGAAATATAGTGTTGTATGTATTGCTGTAACTTACATATACAATACTGAAACACATATTTCTAATATAAGATTATATCATATGATATATATATATATATACATATATATATATATGGCACATGCACATGTGTGTGCACATGCACATGTGTGTGCACATGCACATGTGTGTGCACATGCACATGTGTGTGCACATGCACATGTGTGTGCACATGCATGTGGAGACTAGAGATAACTTCAAGTGTTCTTTTGAGGCACCTCTTTTGAGGCAGTCTCTCACTGGCCTAGAGCTCACCAATTAGGTTATGCTACCTAACCACTGAGCCCCAGGCATCCTCCTGTTACTGCCTTCCAGCTCTAGGATTATAAGCATGTATCACCATATCTGATATTTTTATGTAGGTGCTCAGGATTGAACCTAAGTCCTCACGCTTGCAAGGCAAGCATTTTACTATGATCGAACCATCCCTCAAAACGTCCCTCGCCACCACCCCACCATTTTAGTCGTTTTAAGTGTCTGCTTCAGAGGAACCATCGTTATCACCTGTCTCTAGAATGTTCTATAACTTTTAAAACATAAATTTTCACCCCACTTAGCAAAAACTCTTTATTTCCCTCTTCCCCAATACCCAAGTAACAATGATCCTACTTTCTGTCTGTGTGAACTTGGCTCTGTGTCTTGTCTTTTCACAATTGACTTCGCTTGGTACAGTTTCTTCCCAGTCGGTGCATGAGAGCTTGTGTCAGAATGTCCTTTACCTGCAGGTTCCACACAGATGTCAGTATGTGGACGGCCACTTGCCTTAGCCACACACTTCGGCTGTGCGGACAGTGCTACCTCGAATGTGATTGTGCAAATACCTGTGTGAGTCCCTGCTCCTGATTCTCACGGGCGTCCACTCGGAAAGCAGAACCACTGGTCATCTGGTTGTTCCTATGAGGAACTGCTGAGCTGTTAGCTCCTGTGCTCACTCACACTCCTGGGCCTTCAGCACTTGAGGTTTCATTACGTTTGTCTTGGGTTCTTTTCTAGCGGAGGAAAATGTGATTGCTGTTCCCTTGGGCAGTCGAAGTGTGCGGATTACCGCGAAAGGACCTGCCCTGCTCTGTAAGTAGAATTCTACCTTAGCATGTTACAAAATGCCCTGACAGCAATGTCAGACAAATGAAGACCCACCTTCCACGTTCATGGTAGGGATTTCCTTCCGTTATATTGAAACAGTCTAGGAATATACATATGCTGTAGGAACTGTTCTAAATACACTTTGAATTGAAATGGAATTTCATCACTTCAGCCCTCCCTCCATTTTATCCATCCAGCCCCTTCCAGATGCTCTCCCTCACTCTCACTTTTCCTTTTATTATTATTATTATTATTATTATTATTTGCATGTGTGTGCGTGTACACACACGCTCATGCACACTATGAATTGTTCTGTTCTCATGGTTTAGGGTAGAAAGGATATCAATTTGAGCTTAATGTCCTCATGAAAGAGAAAATCTAATTGTATGTATAATATCTGTACAAGGATTCAAGGATCTTCTGGAGATGTCAGAAGTTTGGGACTAAAAGAAAAAAATTAATTATAGACCTGCCAATGACCTTTGACCTGGAAGGATAAGCTTTGCTGCTGATTTATCATGGCTTCCAGCCCAGGTGTCAGTGAGAGCTAGTGAGGGCTTTGTGGGCTACAGAGAGTTTCTCTCAAAGGACAATGGAGCTGTTTCTTTGCCAATGTCAGACGACATCTCTTACCTTGAAGTTGTTGCTTAGAGTGTACAGAAACTGGGAGTGTCATGGTTTTCTCGCTCTCTGTCAAGGTATCTTTGTAGCCTCACGCAACTCTTCCTTAGTTGTATACAGAAGACAGTGGTCTCAGACAGACTCGGCTGTGAGTTTGAAGAAGCTTATGGGGTTTAGAGGCTTATTTTTTTTTAAAGATTTATTTATTTATTTTATTTATGAGTACACTGTAGCTGTCTTCAGACACACCAGAAGAGGGCATCCAATCTCATTACGAATGGTTGTGAGCCACCATGTGGTTGCTGGGATTTGAACTCAGGACCTCTGGAAGAGCAGTCAGTGCTCTTAACCGCTGAGCCATCTCTCCAGCCCCCTAGAGGCTTATTTTTATTGTTTTAAATTCTGTGTATGTGTAGGTGGTGTGTGCATACGAGTGTCCTGACGACACTGAAGGTGGTTCCCAAGTTCAGTTTTGGAAGACTATAGTGTTGTTTTGAGAGAAGGTCTTGCTCTGTGGTCCAGGTTGTCCTAGAACTCATCATGTACCCTAGGCTGGCTTTGAACTTGTACTAAACTTCTTGACTTAGTCTCCTGAGGCCTGGGTTTGCCAGTGTCAGCCATCGTGCCAGCTCTAAGGGACTTTTTAAGTTATAAAAACAGAATATGAAAGCAGTAAACAGAGTAAGTACGGGCTAATGCCCTGGGGAAGCCTCATTTTCACCAGCGTGTGCTGGTGGATGAAGCCTGGCTTTGTGTTAGAGACTGGCACTCTTCTGGAGTTCAGAGTTCAGAAGTTCCCTCACTTCTCCAAGTGACAGATCTATTGCTTGGAGTTTTCCTCTTCTGAACAGCCCCACAGGCGGCTCTGGAAGCCTTTCTGAAAACCACCCTTCTCCACTGGCTGCCTTGCAAAGGATTTAGTTTACATGTCTGAGTTTCACAGTACAGAAGGGGTTTTGTTTTCTTGTTTTATATAACCAATTCTTTATAAAAGCTATATTTCTGAAATCAAGCTTATTTTTCAGTATTAAATCACCCTTTAAAGGTCCATATTAACTGTAACCTTCCAAATGGCGGCAGTATTGAAAACTGAGAGTGCTTGGTACCATTAATTTCAAGCCCCTTTGTTGTGGGATAAAATTTAATTATAGAGTGTCCATCTCACAGTCTGCCTAGCACTCTTAGATCCTGATTTTCTAGCATGTTCTAATCCTAGCCACATTACTGTAGGGAACACACAGCCCTGGATTTTCCAGTCATGTGTTCCTCCCCAAATGGAAGCAATAAGAAAGTCCCTGCAAAAGCAATGTAATTGTTTTTGTAATTATAGCAAATGTAATTATAACAAAGCTATGGCTTTAATTATGTTTGACTCAGCTGGTGAGGTGACTCAGCAGCTGAAGGCATTTGCTGTCAGGTCTGGCTACCTGAGTTCAATCCCCAGGAGCTATGTGATAGGACAAAAGAGTGGTGGCACACACACACCCATAAAAAAGTAAATGTAATTTAAAAAAATAGTAAAGGCCTGGAGAGATGCTTAATGTTCAAGAGCTACTTTTGCAGGGAAAGTTTGGTTCCCATCACCCACATGGTAGCTCACATCTGCATGAAAGTGCAGCTCCAGGGCATACATCCAGTGCCCTCTTCTGGCCACTGTGAGAACTGCACTCATGCAGTGGACATTCACACAGCACACACAGACACACACACACACACACAGACACACACACAGACACACACACACACACACACACTTTTTTAAAAAAATTAAAATTCAAGGTAATAGTAAACCGAAGGTTCTAATAACCATAACCCAAAAGGGCAATATGTCATAGGCTGGAACCTCCACCAACTGAAGATATAATTTTCTCCCAAGTTCTGTCTTCTGAGCGTGACTAGAACTATGGCACTATACATAATGACCAAAGTAAAGCAAAGCTGAGCAAGACAGGTACCCGCTGCCAACGCGCATTTGCTGTGGGGACACATTTGGTGTTGAAGGGCTAGCCGTCCACTCTCACGCACAGCCACCTAAGAAAGCTTTCCTAACCTCCACAGTCAAAACCAGTAGTTGTAACCTGCCTAATGATCTGAACCTTTGACACAGTTCCCCATGTTGTGGGGAACCCCAACCGTAACACTTTTTCATTGCTATTTTATAACTGTAATCGTTATGAAGGTTTTTTTACACTGTTATGAATCATAATGTAAATATCTGTGATTTCTCATGGTTTTAGGTGAGTCCTGTGAAAAGGTCATTTGACCCCCAAAGGGGTCACAACACACAGGTTGAAAAACACTGGTCTAAACAAATCTCTTGTTCACCTGGTTTTGCCTCTTTCCAAAGGAGCCACAGTGTAAGTCCTTTGGTTAGAGATGGCTAGAAGCAGTCATTATCTTTAAAGCCATCATTGTTTTTCTTAAATACAGATTAAAATATTTAAACTTGCCCTTACAGGGGCTGGAGAGATGGGTCAAGTTACTCTTTCAGTTCAGCACCCTCGCTGCAGCTAACACTCGCCTATAAATCCAGTTCAAAGGGAGCTGATGTTCTCTGACACTCACGGGCTCCTGCATGCACATGGTACATACAGTATCATGCTGGCTCACATGTGGAAACATAAATATAAGATACACGAGATCTGGGCATAGAAGAAGGCATCGGGCCATAGTGGTGCTTTCCACCACGTGAAGCTGCTGGTCCTACTTGCTCACGTCTCCTCTCCTCACTAAGGAGGCTGGAGGGCAGAAATCACTTGAGCAGTAGACAGTAGAACACAGATGCATATCCCCATCCTTAGTAATGGTGGGATGATCATAGACTCCTGGGGTCTCCCACTTTGCCACCTGCTTTAGATGCCACAGAGGGCTCTATGGGGACTCAGAACTATAAAGCATTCACTTCTGTAGCTCCTCTAGGCACCCAACTCAAACTATGGAAATAAACTCTACCCTGGGCTTTAGTGGATGGATGCCATGGAAACTGATTTTCCTTTGCCACCTCTCTGGATTCCCACACACTCCTTGTTGCCCAGTTCCTGGGAAATGTACAGAGTTGTTCTTTAGCCTTGTGTTAAAGCAACCGTTGCTCTTACACAGCACACATCAGTTCCTGGTTTGGCTATGGTGCTGTAGATTCACAGCCTATGGACAAGATGAGAGAAGGCGGTGTAGAGCATCTCTGTGCTGATTTCCGTGAATTTATACTTACTTAAAAAGAAATAACATTTTAAAGTAAAATTGAGATTCTTTCTCCTGAATGAGTACTAAGAGACTTAGCTTCATTCACTCTGTGATGTTAGGTACCTCATGAAAAAGCATAAACCAAGAAAATATTTCTCTTTATTCTGTGGTAGAAATGGTTCAGGCCAAGAAGCACTTGCTAGCACCTCAAAGCCTCCCACGTCTGTTCTGCCGATATGAACCAGTGCCCATCAGCTGAGGAAACAGTGCTATATTCACTGATTATACCTACTGCTGTTGCTCTAAGCAATTGTGCTATTTAAAATCAAATGTCTTTAGAGTGGTTCCCATATTTACATCTTATTTTCAAATTTTCAGTTATTGAGTCAAAAACACTTCAAGGAAGCAGAGGAGAGCACAGCTTCAACAGTCCTGGTGTTTTCACTGTAGAAAACACGACGATTGAGTTTCAGAAGAGTGCTGACAGACAAACCTTCAAGATTGCGGGACCCCTGATGGCTGATTTCATCTTCAAGGTAGATGGACCATCTTAAAGCATCCTGTTCAAGCACAGCAAGGGAAGCGTAGTGGGTATATCCTGGTTTCCATCTGAACAGGCCATTCCCAGGAACTGTTCCCCTCTCTCAAGTAGATTCTTAAGAATTGGGAGTCAAATCTTCATTCTTCCAGTGGGAGATAATTTCATATTCATCACCCCCATGTGCCACACTCAGTTTAAGTCCATCTGGAGGTTGGTGGAGATGGGAACTAGCTAAACATGTCATCCTGGGAAGAAGGGGAGAGGACAGAGGGTTATTCTTTGGCTTCCTTTTACAGGGGCTGTCTCTCCCATCCTCAGCCCTGAGAGTGTGTTGCACTGCAGCAACTGATTCAAGATCAGGGTCACAGGTGATGAGAAACCATGCACTAGCATCCTCTCAGACTGTATCTTCCCTGAGACCTGAGTCCACTTCTCTCTCTAGGTAGAGTTGAGCCATCTTTCCTTGTACAAAGGAACGAAGTGAAGAGCTCAATCTGTTGCCAAAGCAGGGCAAGTTAAAACCAACCCCTTGTAGATACAGAAGAAAACGAACAAGATATGAAAAACCAAATGATTATTCAGTGAGCAAGTCTTCCCTCCATTCCCAGGAAAATCATTCAAAATGTAGAAGAAGAATGAAAAGCACCTTGATGGTCAGTTATACCTTTATGAAGGAAAATGTTTATTACTTTTCTGGTTGCTATAACAACAAAAACCTGGACGCAAAGAAATGTAAGGAAGGAGAGAATGACGGCTTTACTTTGGCTCACAGATAGAGGGTATAGCCTATCATGGTGGGCAAGTCATGGTGGTGGGAGCATGTCATAGCTGGTCACCTCTGCAGTCAGGAAGTAGAGTCAGGACCCACATCAACATGGGTCTTACTGACTCAACCTAGTCTAGGAACTCCTTCACAAACACATCCAGAGGCTAGCCTCCTGGATGATTTTAGATCATTTTAATCTTTAGCATCACAAAAGACCCCTGATACCTTTTTAAAAAAACTATTTGTGCTAAGCATATCAATTAGACAAAGAATGTTCTATTGAAACATTGGTTGTAGCTGCTACCAGTGAGACATGTAGCACTTTAACTAAATCTGTGAACTCATCTGAATCCCTCGAGTCTGACTTCAGCCTGCAGTGTGACCAGCCAAGGCTTTTAAATAGTGTGTGATTGGTTCGTGTTAATTGACAGAGTCTAGAATCACCTGGAGGTGGGCTCCTGGGCTTGCCTGTGTGAGATTATGTTAACGGAGGTGGGAAGATTGACCTACCCACCGTAGGTGGCGGATTCCTTGCCTGGGGTCCTGGACGGTGTATGCTGTGGAGTGAGCTGAGCAGACAGGAGCGTTCCTTCACCCCTCTGCTTCTTGGCTGTGAATGTGATGTGACCAAGCCTCTTGAAGCTGCAGCCTCCTTGTCTTGCCCACTGTGACAGATATGACAGGTGGAACTCTGGGAGTATGAGCCAAAACAAACCCTTCCTCCCTTAAATCACCTTTGCCCATGTTTTATCACAGCGTCAGGAACAGAAACTAATACAGTGATCAATGCTGGAAGAAACTTTTTAAAATATAAAAATATTAGTTCTTTTTTTTTCTGCTGTAAAAGTGGAAGAGATTAGACAAGTAGCTGGTCTGCTCTATGTCCAGGAGATTGAGGTCACTCTCTGGTTTGCCATAGCCCATACTTCCTCCAGTTGCTTCCCTCATGTTGTGTTAAAGGAACAGGCATCTGCTGCCATTCATCCTGTTCCCAGTGTCTGTTGTCTGCTTGACTTCCATACGTTTCTGTGAGTCCTGTGTGGGATCCAGAAGGAAACATACTTACCTCTTTGGTTTGTTATTATAACATGAATTCTATGCTTCCTCTGCAGTGTTCCTGTGTGATTCTCTCTCACACACATAGACTCGGTATTTCTTCCTTTTAATTGCTGAGAGTGTTTGTGATCTCCTTAAGTCAATATAGAGGGCTCTGACTGGGTAAGAGACAGTGATTGCCTGGAGAAGATGCCTACAAAGATTAGTATTTCAAGATATTGGATATAGTGTCTGCATGAATAGAACTTGGAGAGATCCTGTTGATTCTCTGTACAAGAGCATACATTCTCATAAACTGTAGATTTCTTGGTGTGTAAATGCACGTGTGTGCTCATGCATGGAGAAGCCAGAAGTCTATGTCAGCCATTGCTCCTTAGGAGTTGTCTTCTTTGTGTTTTAAAGACAGTCTCTCTTTGCAACCCAGGACTCACTGATTAGACTAGGCTGACTGTTCTGTGAACCCAGGGAGTCTCCTGTCTTGCCTGTCAGTGCTGGAATCACAAGTGTGTGCCAGCATCCCCAGCTTTTGCTTTAAATTCAGTCACTCAGGTCTATACATGGCAAGCACTCTACCAGCTGAGCTGTCTTCTCAGCCAACAGACCAGTTCTATGAGTTGTCTATATGTGCATGCACAGTTTTGTGTGTGTGTGTGTGTGTGTGTGTGTGTGTACCTTTGTAATACTAGAAAGTACATCAGAGAGGGAAACCACAATAACCGTTGCAGAGGAGACATGTGTTTTGGGAAAGTGGCCTTAAGTTCATTTATAATATATGATTCTTAAAATAATTTTAGTACTATATATTCACATATCACTTGCACGAATAAAGACTATTTCCAACCTTCTTACCCAAATATACATTCACCTCTTAGTAGACTGTCATTTGACAATGTGCCCTCTGCACTCTGATTTCGCAATTCTCTTGTCTTCTGTCTCTGAATCCTGCTCTCTCTCTCTCAGACTGAATAAATAAACAGCTCTGGACTTCAGCTTTAGCGTCTGGAAAGCTTTGGGGCTCTAGAGACTGAAGGGGTTGTTTAAAAACATATTTATCAGAGAGTTACACATAACTAACTGTGTGTAAACAGAATGTCATTTCCATGCCTACAGCTGTATTCCTCCATGACTGCAGTGTGTTTGGTGGAAGAGAATCTGGCAAAGTTGGAGACACTTAAATGAAGCAAGAGTGACTCTGGTGTTGTTTTTATCACAGTCAGGAGCTTGTCCAGATTATGTGTATTTCTAGGAAATATTCTTTTCCATCGGTTATTTCTATTTTCATCCAATTTTGCTTCAGAACATTGTAGTGTAGCCTGGCTTGCTGTGGCTGAGGTGAAGGACTCTTTGCTAATCAAGCAACACTCCTTTTCGTAGAGGGAGCAGTGATGTCCAGTGGGGCAACTGATGACTGTCCCCCCATGTTACTACACCTTTCTTGTCTCTCTCCACTGAGGACATCTGGAATAAAGATGGCTTCCACCTAAGACTGGACTCTGAGTCAACGGGGCCCAGGGGCCGCCTACTCCATGCGACTGCCAGCTCAGTCATGGGGATACTGGGATGTGCTTGTCTTCATCATTTACGTCACAGGTTTTATAAAGAGCAGGGCTTTTAGTAAAGGAGCTGTTGGAAACTACTGTATTTTCACATTCTAACGCATACTTCACCCAAGAGAAAAAAAAATCCTGTTTTCTTCTCTTTAAGAAACTCCTTTTTTCATAGCTAGATTGATCCAGGAAACCTTGCCTTTTTTTTTTTCTTTCTGTGGGTTTCTTGCTCTATAATCTTGTTCTCCTGAGCACACGAGTTTCTCATGGAGGCTCCTGCCCCATCTCTGTTGCAATGGGGTGGTTTACCCTGGAGTATGAGGATTTTGCTCCTGCAGTATATATACCTGGCCATCAGGGGCAGTAGAGATTCTTGACCAAGTCACTGCTGTTTCAACCACTCTCAACCTTCCTAATGCTGTGACCCCTTAATAGAGATCCTCATGTCGTGGTGACCTCAAGCATAAAATTATTCTCATTCCTACTTCATAATCATACTTTTACTACTACTATGAATCGTGATGTCTGTGTTTTCTGATGGTCTTAGGCGACCCTGTGAAAGGGTAGTCTGACCCTCGAAGGGGTCACAACACACAGGCTGAGAAATGCTGAACTATAAGCAGTGCTCCCCCAGAGGGAATTTACCTACTACTGGTATATTGGTATCTGTATGTAAATGTTTAGGATGAACAAGGTGGCATATGTTTCATTGAGATTACCTTATGAAATAAAATTTAATTACTTTAATGAAGATACATGTTTCTGTGGTAGAAACCTCACTGGGAGAGACACGGAGAGAGAAAGACATATGGCTTCTTTGTGGCCTGAAGTTTTCCCTCTACAATCTATTACTGAGGCAGAGCCATCTTCATTCAGTTCAGATATTTTATGTCCCTGTAGGCATATATTTTCTGGTTGCTTTCCCCCTAGTTTTCAAGCATTCGATCTGTCTTCAGGTTTCTCTGACCCAGCTCTGATAGTTTATATGCCCTCTACCCAGAGTCTTGCTAGAGAGTAATAGCTCCTCTGACTGCCTGGATTCCTTTCTGCCAGAGAACATGCCATGACCTCACCACGTGGGGGCAGCAGAAGTGAAAGCCACAAATTCCCAAGTGCTTTAGAACACAGCCGGGCGGCAAGCATGAGGGATGATGGTGGGGGAGTGGTTTAGGCCCAGGACCTGCCTGGGGTTCCGGAGGTTGTATTAACAGAATACCACAGAGTAGACGGAATGTGTGGGAAAGAGAGGGACTCTTATCATTCTGGAGGGCTTCATATGCAAAACCAAGGTGTTAGCCGATTGACTCTCTCTGAGGGCTGTGAGGGAGGACCTGCTCTGTGTCCCTCTCTTCTCCTTTATCATAGCTAAAGAATTCTTATTATCTTCCCTCCGTTCATGTCTGCCTCTGTAGCCAACCCTGTTTCCATAAGAACACAAGCATATTGGGCCAAGGCCCAGCCAATTAGTCTCATCTCAGCAACATGACATCTGTGCAGACCCTGTGTCAGACCACATTCTGATCTTCTGCAGGCTAGGGCTGTAGTGTAGTTTTTCTTTCTTTGTTTCTTTTTTATTTTATTATTTTATTTTATTTCGTTTCATTTTTTGTTGCTGTTTTTCAAGACAGTGTTTTTCTGTGTAGCTCTCTGGCTGTCCTAGAACTTGCTCTGTAGATGAGGCTGGCCTCAAACTCACAGAGATCAACCTGCCTCTGTCTCTGCCTTTCTGCCTCTCCTCTCTCTACCTCTCTGCCTCTCTGCCTCTCTGCCTCTCTGCCTCTCTGCCTCTCTGCCTCTCTGCCTCTCTGCCTCTCTGTCTCTCTGCCTCTCTGCCTCTCTGTCTCTCTGCCTCTCTGCCTCTCTGTCTCTCTGCCTCTCTGCCTCTCTGCCTCTCCCCCTGCCTCTCTGCCTCTCCCCCTGCCTCTCTGCCTCTCCCCCTGCCCCTGCCCCTGCCTCCTGAGTGCTGGAATTAAAGGCATATGCCAGCACTGCAAGGTCCCAGTGTTGTTTCTTATGGGACACTAGTCAATCGAAAATAGTGGCAATGGGGAAGGAATTTCAATTATTCATCACTGACCTCCATCCAAATCCCATCCCCACTTGAATGTTTGCTGCTGATCACAAAGGTGGAACTCTGGAAGAATCTGACATGCTCCTGAAATGTGGCCTCTGAGGCTCATTTCTTCAAGCATTTCAAGCAGAGAGTGCTAATTCACGTCTGCAATCAGGCAGCTGAGGCAGGAAGAGCACAAATTTGAGGCCAGCCTAGGCTATACTGTGAGACTTTTTCCAAATTAATAAATCTGGGTCTAATAAGATGGCTGGGCAGGTGCTTGCTTGCTACCAAGCCTGAAAACCTGAATCCAGTCTTTGGAACCCGCTAGCTCCTTTGATCTTTACACAAGTGCTGTGGAATGAGTGTATTCACATACATGCACACACATAGTATATTTCTTATCAATATAAAAATTCATAGCTAAGTTATATATGTAAATAAATACAAATTATGAATATATTATGCTAATATTTTTAGAAATCATTTCAAAGTGGCCAAGTCAGTATCTGTATCATGTTGAATGATATTTTTTATGTGTTCTTGGATTCTGTTTGCAAGGATTTTATTAAGTATTTTTGCATTGATGTTCATAAGTGAAATTGAAGTTCTCTTTCTTTGTTGAGTCTTTGTGTGGTTTAGTTATCAGAGTAACCATGGCTTCATAGAAGGAGTTAGGTAGTATTCCTTCTCTTTCAGGTTTGTAGAATAGTTTGCCAAGTATTGGTATTAGCTCTTTAAATGTCTGGTAGAATTCTACACTAAAACCATCTGGCCCTGGGCTCTTATGTTGTTGCTGTTTTTGTTGTTGTCATCATCGTTGTCATTGTTGTTGAGAGACTTTGGGTGACTGCTTCTATTTCCTTAGGAGTTATAGGACTGTTTGGATAGCTTATCTGATCTTGATGTAACTTTGATATATGGTATCTATCTAGAAATTCATCCATCTTGTTCAGATTTTCCAGTTTTGTGGAGTACAGGCTATTGAAGCAAGACCTAATGATTTTCTCAGTTTTGGTTAAATCTCCCTTTACAGTTCTGATTTTGTTTATTTGGATACTATCTCTATGCCTTTTTGTTAGTTTAGCTGAGAGTTTGTCTATCTTATTGATTTTCTCAAAGAACCAGCTCTTGGTTTTGTTGATTTCTTTGTATTGTTTTTGGTTTGTAATTAATTAATTTCAACCCTGAGTTTGACTATTTCCAGCCATCTGCTCCTCTTAGGCGTGTCTGCTTTTTTTTTTTTTTTTAGAGCTTTCGGGTGTGCTATTAATTTGCTAGAATTAGATGTCTTCAATTTCTTTATGAAGGCACTTAGTGCTATGAATTTTCCTCTTAGCAGTGTTTTCATTGTATCCCATAAGTTTGGGTACGTTGTGCCTTCACTTTCATTGAATTCTAGAAAGGCTTTAATTTCCTTATTTTTTCCCTGACCAAGTTATCATTGAGTAGAAACTTGTTCAGTTTCCATGAGTATTTGGGCTTTCTGTTGTTTGTGTTGTTGTTGAAGTCCAGCCTTAGTTCGTGGTGATCTAATAGAATGCATGGGGTTATTTCAGTCTTCTTGTGTCTGTTGAGTTTTGTGTTGTGCACAATTATGTGATAAATTTTGGAGCAGGTTCTGTGAGGCTCTGAGAAGAAGGTATAGTCCTTTGTTTTGGGGTGAAAGTTTCTGTAGATATCTGTTGAATCCATTTGGTTCACAACATGTTAATTTCATTGTTTCTCTGTTTATTTTCTGTTTCAGTGACCTGCCCATTGGTGAGAGTGGGGTATTGAAGTCCCCCACTATCATTGTGTGTGTTTCAATGTGTGATTTGAGTTTTAGTAAAGTTTCTTTACTAAAATATGGGTGCCCTTGCATTTGTGGCCTAGATGTTCTGAATTGAAATATCATCTTGGTGGATTTTTCCATTGATGAGTATGAAGTATCCTTTTCCATTTCTTTTAGTAACTTTTGGTTGAAAGTCTATTTTATTAGATATTAGAATGGCTACTCCAGCTTGTTTCTTGGGTCTCTTTGCTATGAAAACCTTTTTCCACTCCTTTACTCTGAGGTAGTGTCTGTCTTTGCTGCTGAGATGCGTTTCTTGTATGCAGCAGAATTATGGATCCTCTCCATATATCCAGTGTGTTTGCCTGTGTCTTTTTATTGGTGAATTTTGAGCCCATTGCTGTTGAGAGATATTAGTGACCAGTCATGTTGGTTCCTGTTATTTTGATGTTGGAAGTGTTGCTGTGGGTATGTGATTCTCTTCTTTTGGTTTTGCTCTGAGATGATTAATTTCTTGTGTTTTCTTGGGTGTGGATACCCTCCTTATATCAGAGTTTTACTTCTAGTATCCTCTGTAGGGCTGGATTAGTAGAAAGATATTGTTTAAATTTGGTTTTGTCATGGAATATCTTGGTTTCTCCATCTATGGTGATTGAGAGTTTCGGTGAGTAGTCTGTGCTGACATTTGTTGTCTTATGGGATCTTCTAGACATCTATCCAGGATCTACTGGCTTCTAGGTTCTCTGTTGAGAAGTCAGGTAATTCTGATAGGTCTGCCTTTATATATTTCTTGGCCTTTTTCTATTGTAGGTCTTAATATTCTTTGTTCTGTACATTTAGTGTTTTGATTGTGATGTGGTGGGAGGATTTTCTTTTCTGTTCCAATCTATTTGGTGCTCTGTAATCTTCTGGTATGTTTGTAGCCATCTCTTTCTTTAGGTTAGGGAAGTTTTCTCCTATGGTTTTATTAAAGATGTTTTCTAGCCCTATGAACTGGGAATCTTCACCCTCTTCTATTCCTAATATTCTTAGGTTTGGTCTTCTCATAGTGTCCCAAATTTCATGGATGTTTTGTGTTCGGAATTTTTTTACCTTTGGCATTTTCTTTGATTGATGTAACAACATCTTGTATAGTATTCTTTTACGCCTGAGATTTTCTCTTCCATCTCCTGTATTCTGTTGGTGATGCTTGCATCTGTATTTCCTGTTCTCTTCCCTAGGTTTCCATCTCCAGGGTTTCTTTGTTTGTGTTTTCTTTATCACTTCTATTTTTAGGTCTTTGGCTGTTTTACTCATTTCCTTCTCCTATTTGATTGTATTCTCCTGTATTTCTTTAAGGGACTCACTTGCTTCCCCTTTAAAGGCATCTATTATCTTCGTGAGATGGGATCAAACGTCCCAGTCTTGCTCTTCTGGTGTGCTAGTATATTCAGGGCTTGCTGTAGTAGGAGAGCTGGGTTCTGATGGTACCATATTGTATTGGCTTGTTTTTATTGTGTTCTTGTGCTTACCTTTTTTCATCTAGTCTCTAGTATTGGTTGGCCTGAATGTTCTGTGTTGGAGCAGGCCTCCCCTGAGGCAGGTGGAGCTATGTGTCTCTGGTTTGAGCTTTAGGAGTTAGAGCTGGCCTCTTGAGATGCAGGCAGAGCTATGGGGCAGAGTCCCATGCATTCTCCTTGACCACTGCTGGTGCAAACATGGACTGAAGGGAAGATGGAACTCCAACTGGGTGGGGCAGAGCCCTGGGCTGCTAGACTTTCTGGGGTCCCGGCATGCCATGGGGGAAGGTGGGTAGATTGGTGGGGTGGCTGGGGTGTTTCAACTGTGTATGTTGCCTTAGAGCCAGCAGCCTCTTGGGAGGTGGGCGGAGTGCTGCTCTGGACCCCCAGACCAGAAGCCAGGTGTTTTATTTTAACTTTAATTTTATGTGTATGAATGCTTTGTCTGCGTGTATACCTAAATACCATGTATATGCCTGGTGCCATGTATGTACCTAGTGCTTGTGGAGAGCAGAAGAGGGCACTGAATCCCCCTGGAAGTGGAGTAACAGACCCACTGTGATCTGTCCCATGGGTGCTGAGACCAGGCTCCAGGTTCACTAGAAAAGTAGCCAGCGCTCTAAACCTTTGAACCATCTCTCTCTAGCTCCTCAGGACAGGGTATTTGCTTCCTTAGAACACTCTTTCCAGGTCTTGGTATTCACTTTATAGAACACTTTACAACTACCTATCCTGAAATCTCAAGATGTTTGGTCACTGACTTCTTCAGTGTTTGTCAGCCTTGTCTGTGACTGCTCACATTCTAATTATTATAATTGTCACCGCTATTTCTGGTGGAAGGCCTCACTTTATCCTTTAACTTTGTGAACATTTGCATACATGGTAGAACAGCTAAAGAGACCCCATCCCCTGAGTCATTGTCACCTTGCTGTGCTGAGAACACTCAATGTCTCTTCTCTTGCAGATTTTCAGGTATAAAGTCTTGGGTATCATATGTATGTTCCCATTTGGGGGTCTTCCTCCTTTGAGCTTAACGTATTTTCCCTACTGTGCTGCTTTTTGGGAGTCTTTATAAATTCACAAGGTTTCTATTGTTCAACCAGGGAAGAAACTAAAGAAAAAGTAGGAAGAGAGCTTGTTGCCTGAGTCAAATCACTTACAAATGAATATAGTCCTGTCTGTAACTGCTCCCTGTCCCAGCACTGCCCTTTTAACTAGCTAGCAGAACATTCATGTATGACCACACTGAATTCACTGAAAGTAAGTTTCCCACGTTGTGCCATTAGAAGCACTTCTAGAAGGAACTCCTCAAGGTGTTGTTATTTTTTTTAATTGTATATAAGAAAATCTTGGAATCAAAGTACATTATTTGCATGACTGGAAATATCATAATGAAATCCATTGCTTCATAAAATGAGTTCACACTAATGGAAATAACCATTAGTGTAATTAAATACCATTTGTGTAACATCAAACCAAAATCAGTATCTTTAGAGTCAGAGTCCCAGTTACATGTTATGTTATAAGGAAGCTCAACCCAAATTAAATCTGTTTTTGGTGTCATGGAAATGGGACCTAACATTTCAGGAAGGAAAAGCACCAAATAAGTAAGCAAACAAGTTCACATACTGCTGTGAGTCCATTCACAGGGATAGAGTGATATGGAAATGGGAGACTTGTTAGTGATCACCTGAACCCCCATTTGAGGCAAGTTTGAGTGACAAGCTATCCCATCTAAAGCACTCATAGTCCTCCTGTAGCTTACTGTATTGTCATACTTGTGGGTGTTGCCTAAGATTGGTAAAGAAGGCAGGATCGAGGCTCACTATGTGAAATGTGCCAGGCCATCACCGCTCTCTCTGTCCAGACCAGGTACACAGTGGCCAAAGGCAGCGTGGTCCAGTTCTTCTTTTACCAGCCCATCAGCCACCAGTGGAGACAGACTGACTTCTTTCCCTGCACCGTGACATGTGGAGGAGGTGAGGCACAGATTTCACTCTTGGATACCCAGAGCTGTGCATCAGGGTGTACACATGCCTGGTTGAGATGAACTTTAAGACTGGGATAGAAGATAGTGTCTTGTGTGTGCTGAGTTCAAGGTCTTAATAGACAGGTGAAGAAGGTTTGGTGTCAAGTGAAATCCAAGTGTAACACATATGCAAAGTAACACTGGTCTGCTTGGTGTGGAGACACAGTAGCCTGGAATCCATGGGTAGGCAACCACAGCCAATGCCAAAGTTATGAGCTGAACTTTTAAATAAGAGAGTGAGGGATTCTAAACGGGTGCCAGCCCAGGACCCCTAAGTTGCTGAGGTTCCCAGAGCACTAGGAGGAATTTCCCTGTGAAGACCAGACATTGATACTGGGTACTTGCAACCTGACCAACTGTGTGCTAAGGGTTATTTGTCACACCCTCCATGGCCTGAGAAACCTTTTGTGGTTTTTAATTTATGCAAAAGTGAGGTAAAAACTTAGCAAGGGTCCTAGTCCGTCAGATGACATGTTCAGGCTCTACTTATACTGCCCTTTTGTGCCTCCCGGATTTTCTTCTCTCCCTGTGCGAGGGATGCATCTTTGGGCAGGGTTCTGCTTGAAAAGTTAAAATACATCAGCACAGCCTCAAATCATTTCTTCCCTTGAAGATTACAGAATAACACCCATTCAGAACATCAAGACAGAAACAGGGGTTCAGCCTATATCGTCCTAACTACAGGGGGATTGAGGGGGACTCCTTGGGCAGTGCCAGGTTCTCATGAACATGCAGGTCAGATCTTGGATTTAAGCTTCCCCTGAAAGGAGATTCTGGCTCTTCTGTTGGGAAGCACAGGGTAGCCCAGACCCTGGTGGGAATCTGTGCCCTAGGAATATAAGAGTAATAACCTGAGGATGGGCCAAGGCTATAGAATGAATAGAAAAGGTGAAGTTTTCTGATACCAGCCAGTTTAGATGCAGGGTGATGGAGCACTTAATTATAAGCCTATAGGCATCTGTCTTAGGTAGAGTTAGGTAGGTATTGCTATAATGAAATACCATGACCAAAAGCAACTTGGGGATTAAAGGGTTTATTTTGCTAATACTTCCACATCATAGTTCCTCATGGAAGCAACCTGGGCAGGAACTCAAACAGGGCAGGAACCCAGAGGCAGGAGCTGATGCAGAAGCCGTGGAGGGGCGCTGTTTACTGGCTTTCTGCTCATCGCTTGCTCGGCCTGCTTTCTTGTAGAACCCAGGACTACTAGCCAAGTAGTTTCCACACTTGCAATGGACTCAGCTTTCCCCTGTCAATCACTACTTAAGAAAATACCTTACTGGCTTACCTACAGCCTAGCCTCATGGATGGAGTTTTTCAACTGAGGCTCTCTCAGATGTCAAGTTCTCATACAACTCGCCAGGAAAGCATCCTTCTGAAACTCCAGCATCAGCAATACTAATGTGGAAATTCATAGCTTCACCCCCAACTACCTGAGTCAGAACCCTGAGGATGGGTCTGGTGTGTTTCACAGGCATCCCAGAGTCTCATGGTGCACGCTGTAATTTGAGGGTCACTCTGTAAGGCAACATCTCTGGCTATCTGTTAGAGACAAGGTGATATCACCATTTATGCCTTGTCTGTGGTACCATCTCAATATTAGTGACTCAAGGAGTTTTCTTTAAACAGGTATTTAAAAAAACACTTCAGCATGTTTAGAAAAATAACTTAATCATAACACCAGATATAGGAAATAATTGTCTCTAACCACACAGAGCACAACCACAAAGACAATACAACAGAAACAAAACTGTAGTAGAAAAATATTAACTTCTTGCCAACTGGAACCTTCTCTGGGTTTATTGTTAATTTCTGAATTTTGTTAAACATGATATACAGCTCTTGTCCACTTGTCTGGGTTTTTTTTTTTTTTTTGGCACAGGGTTTCTTGTAGCTAAAGCCCACTTCAAACTTGCTATGATGCCAGGCACCTTGAACTTCAGGTCTTTCTACTGTTACATACCAAGTGATAGATTATAGGCATGTACCACAATGGCCAATTTTTTGCAGGACTGGGAATTGAACCCAGGGCCTTGTGCATACAAGATAAGCACCTTACCAACCAAGCTATATCTCCTTCCCTGAGACAGGCAATTTTATAGGTGATACAAATTACATTAGATCTTCCAGTCAGTGACTCTGCATCAGGTTTCAAGGAAATGTAGAATCCCTGAGCTCCCTAAAAGCTGACTAGGCAGAAATAACATTTGGAATAGAAACTCTGAGTTGGACAAACCTGAGCCTTAGTGAGCCAATCCTGTTTTCTGACATTTGCATGCCAAGTTCACATGAAGGATCAGCCAGTGTTGGGGCTGGTGATGTGGTTCAGTGGTAGAATATTTGTCCAGTGTGTACAGGTTCTGGTCCTAGCTCAATTACCACAAAGAGGGTTGCTTGGCCTAGAGAGCTAGGCAGAATGTTGGAGTGTGAGGATCAGGGCTCACTCCTCTGTCTCTTCTTAGCTAGACGTCTTTGAACCTTAGTTCCTCATCTGTCAGTAGGATGCTCATCTCCTGGTGGCACTTTGTGTAACATAATGCAATGATACATGTCAAGGATACAGCATGGCACCTGACACCTAGTTAGTACTTCAAACTTGTCTGCTGTGTCCAAAGCTAAAGTGACCCTGGATGCCCCTTTCTTCCCTGCAGTCTTAGGCACTCTGGTGCTGGGCTGGGCTTGGCCCAGTGAACACTCATGAGAGCTCCTGAGAGAGTGGGGCAGTATAGCATGCTAAGCCCCACATCCGTAGGTAGGTGGGTCACACAGGTCCAGGGAAGATAACAGTATATCAAGGGTCCCAAAATGATAGATCCCAAAGAAATAGTTGGGGCTTTTTTCTTTTGACTCTGCAATGAAACAGACTTCCCTTTCTTCTTAGTCATTTCTAGTCTCTCACACATAGTTCTTCAGAGAGACACTTCTGTTTGGACTCATACAACCAAAGAGAAGCTCTTCTCTACAGGGGAGACATTTTACAAGAGGATTCGGTGTAATCTCATTGAGTAAATTCTTGGGAGCGGAAGAGCTTTTTTTTTTTTTTTTCTTCACACTTTGATATCCGCAGAAAGACACTCCATCCGTCTGGAACCATGAGTGTCCTCAGGGGCACCTCTCAGTGAGCTCAGTCCCACAGGAAAGGGAGGACATAATGTGAAAGAACACAGAGAAGCCTCAGGGGCTGCCCGACCTCTCCCACACACTGGCAGGATCTCAACACATTTGTTCACAATATTGAAAGACAATCTGCCTTCTTTCTTTACTCTTGGTAATCTCTAAACTGCAATAAAATTAAACAAGAAAATGAATTCTCTCTCTCTCTCTCTCTCTCTCTCTCTCTCAAATTATAAACACCTGTATGTCCACTATCAAGTCCTTTACAAGAATGTTTCCACTTAGGATATGGATTTTTCTCTGACCCGGGGAAGAGTAGATAATCTTAGTCTGTACTTGTTTGAGAGAAGTAAAATTACACACATCAGATCCATACAGGACACACTGCCAAATTTTAATTATATTACTAATCAAACCAATGTAATTGTATGAATAGCATGCCAGAGATTATTGGATAATGAAGAAGATTAGCTGGTGGGTCTCTGAGGTACCAAGGGTGCTGGAAGAACTGCCTGCTCTGGGTTGTAATTATATGCACGGCACACTCGAGTTTGTCTGGGATTGAAGTGGCCATTTGATAGTGTAGCCTTTCTCGCTGATGCTGGCAGCAGCGCACTGCTCTATTGACGCCGTCTGCATCTGCAGTCTGGTGGTTTCAACCTTGCTTTTGGTAATGTGTACCAGTCCAGCCTCTGCTCCTCTGAGCTCAGTTCACTTCCAAGCCATGTCTTGTAGAAAGCTGCCTGGTGGCTTATAAAGCCAGATTCCTCTCGGCAATCAGGACTTGAAATATATTTTTAGATCTGTAGACCAATTGGCAGACATTGAGAGATTAGCTTCAGTTTTTTTTTTTTTAATTTTGAAAGCTCATTTTTGCTTTGAAAAATTACCTTATTTTTTTAAAAAAAACAACAACAGTTAATGTGACATTTATGCAACAACAGGAAAGCTGACATCAAAGCTCTCAAGAAAGGAAAGGGTCATGTTGTGAGTTGTTTTTTAAGTTTGCTGTGCTCAGTATCTGGAAAGTTCACTTTCCTCAAAGAAAATGGTCCAAATTGGATTTACTAAAGTCAGGAGTGAGTCTTCAGTCCCCTTTGAAAGCCTGTGTGGTAGAGGAAGTAGGGAGATGGATTTTGCTCCCGCCTCTACTGACTTTGCCAATTCCACAGTCAGCATGGTTATGAACATTGAAGGTGCCCTGGCTACCTCAGCAGAGCAGATGAGTAAACAGAGCAGAGGCAAACAGTAGAGTATTGTGAAAGAAATAGTCAGAGTTGGCTCTCAAAACATACTGTAGAGTAAAAAAAAAAAAAAAAAACCTTAATGAGCGGAAAATAGACCAAGATTTAAAATATCATCAGCACCGTGGGTCTAGGTCAAGGGCAGTGAGCTTACTTGGCATGTCCAAGGCCCCAAGTTTGATTCCTCAGCCCACAGATATGTTTGATAACTTAATTGTGTTTATACATTTAATCACACTCATAATATATATGAACATATGTATGTACACACATACAGGTATACACACACACACACACACACACATATAAAATGATCAGTTGAGTTCAAAACATTCACCCCAATGTTATGCAAGACATTTCATGATTAATATATAAACAATAAATGTGGATGAGTATCTGGGGACTGGGGAGAGGAAGAAGATTGGAATAAGCACTGCCAGAATAAAGGGGAAAACAAGAAAATAGGAGGGAGGGAGGGAGGGAGGGAGGGAGGGAGGGAGGGAGGGAGGGACTGCTACAGTGACCAAGAACAGATAAGCAATAACTTGAGAACAGAGCCAAACTGTACCCAAAGTCCAGACAGTGTCTTAAAGGAGTCAATTATAATGTGTGTCAGTAGACCATGATCAATTCACGTATTGTGCCTGGCCCCAGATTTTAGCCATTTCAGTGGAATCTGAGACTCCTTTGCAGAAAGTCCCCATATCTTGGGCTCCATAGCAGTGCTTCTGGCCTAATTATCCTGTAGAGCCCTGGGACCCATATATGTTAATTCTCCCTTGTGCTTCTGTTAGTCCCCAAGATGAATACCACAGATACCGCTGAGCTAGGTTATCCATAGGAAAGCATGTGGCATGCACCCTTGCCATGCAGATGCAGAAATAATGCAGCTTTCATTCCTCCCTCTCATATACCTTAGGTTATCAGCTCAACTCTGCTGAGTGCATGGACATCCGCTTGAAAAGGGTAGTGCCTGACCACTATTGCCATTACTACCCAGAAAATGTGAAGCCCAAACCAAAGCTGAAGGAGTGCAGCATGGATCCTTGTCCATCGAGGTTGGTCCATCTGCTCATGCTTTTCAAAGACACAAGTCAAACCCAACTGGGACACAGTGATACTTTCAGGGCCATATGCTGCTAGTTCCTAACTTTTGAGCACATCCTGGTGACAGATCATCACAGTTAATAGAAACTAAGAGACATTTGCTTATCTGGTCCTTTGGGCTAACTCTCTCTAGTCATGAGATTATGTATACATAATATCTTTATAATGAAGCCTTTTCATCATTTTTTTCATATATATGCAAAAATTTTATATATATATACACACACATATCTCCCATGCATAGTCCATCTGTCAATCACAAATACCTCCCACTTCCACTCACTATTTTAGACGTTAAACTGGGTCACCCATTACTATATAGTGGCTTTTGAAGTGTCTACTTTTTTGGTTTTTTTGGTTTTTTGGGTTTTTGGGTTTTTGGGTTTTTTTTTTTTGTTTTTTTTTTTTTTTGTTTTTTCGAGACAGGATTTCTCTGTATAGCCCTGGCTGTCCTGGAACTCACTCTGTAGACCAGGCTGGCCTCCAACTCAGAAATCCACCTGCCTCTGCCTCCCAAGTACTGGGATTAAAGGCGTACACCACCACTGCTCAGCCCTGAAGAGTCCACATGTAACTCCATATAAATAATACATTGTGGAAGCAAGCAGTTTTCATGCCAAAGCTGTGCAGAAATTGTCCTGACATATAATTTAGTACCTGCTGACTTGGATTGTCTGGGTAAGTTTCCTGGCTGTCCTACAACATCCTAAAATTTTAGCCCAATATCAATCCCCTGGATCCTCCAGCTGCCTTCCAGCTGGCCATAGCCACAGTGGGCAAGAGTGCTTTGTCTGCGGGTCGCATTTCCTGTCACTATGGTGTTAATTTCCTGTAATCCTGGTTGGACAACACTATTCATGGAGACCTTGTAAAGGACAGATTCTGGGAAGCAGAGTGGTTCTCTGAAGAGCAGGCCAACATAATGGTGTGTTCATAGCACTAACATATTGTATTAGCATAATGACACTTGAAATAATAGACTAATCTAAATGAAGAGAATTTTTCCTTTGGTTAATATGCCATTGGTTATTTTTACATTTTTATGTTCTACTGAAAATGGCTTGCATGAGCATTTTTCTTGAAAACTGAAGAGATGCTGTCTGAATTTTGGTTGAGTGGCCTATGAGCCACTTGACATTTTTTGATTTTTCAATGTGAAAGGCTTCTGTCTTGTGAGATATCAAATATGTATTAGTCAATTGACAAATGTGTTCATTGAGTTAAGAATGATATTTTCATGACAAACCTGTATTAGTGAATGACTATGTGTCTGGATGAATTTAGAAAGTTCTTTTCACTATGGTTGCTTTGCAGTGATGGATTTAAAGAGATTATGCCCTATGACCACTTCCAACCTCTCCCTCGGTGAGTTAAATAATCTCTCCCTCTTACAAGGGATTCTACGTGTTTTGAAGGAACATGATTGTTTCTTTTATAAAGTTAAAAGGCAACAAGTTCAGTAATGAAAAGGATATTTCTAAGAATTAAGTGGAACAAGCTGTCATTGGAAGGTTGTACGTAGAGTGCTGTTGCCCATCACCAAGGACATCAAACTCATCTTAAACATCGGGTATCAAAAAAAGAACTAGATTAGTGTTCCTCAACCTTCCCAATCCTCTTACCCTTTAATATAGTCTGTAATGGTAGAATTTAGAAAAGCCATGGTGTGATCCAGCTCTGCTACCCACGAGATGCCAGCATGGCTGGCTCTGCCAATCCATCCACCACGCTGCCCCCACAAAGCTCGGCTGAGCCCCTGATAATATCCGCCATGCTCGAGGTATCTGGTAGAATGAAGACTCTTAAAACTTAAAGATTATCCAGTAGATTTATATATTTGGAAATGCTCAATTAACAAGACGCCCACACAATTAGAATTGTTATCCAATATCTAACCTTTAGATATAAATTGTTACCGAGGACTGCTTTTGACCCATCTGTCTTCCTCCATCTTGCTTCCTCCCCTCCTTCTCCTCTTCCTTCTTTCTCTCCTCCCCAGTCTTAGCTCCACCCATGTCTTCTACTGCCCAATCACTGAGATTTACTACAAATACAATGTAGCAGGAAATTATCCTGCAACAATAGTCCATCATGTTGTGGTGATTCAGAACCATAACATTGTTTTTATTGCTACTTCATAACTGTAATTTTGTTACGATTATAAATCTAATGTAAGTATCTGATATGTAGGATATCAGATATGCTACCTCTGTGAAAGGGTTGTTTAACCCCAAAGGGGTGTTGACCCACAGGTTGAGAATCACTAATCTAGAGCCATTGATTAGAAATGTGAATCCTTTCTGTAGCTAGATGACTAATATCTCTTTTCTTCTCTTCCCTTCCCTTCCCTCCCCTCCCCTCCCTACCTCCCTCCTTCTCTCCCTTCCTTCATTCCTGCCTTCCTTCCTGCCTTGCTTGCTATTTCATTTGAAACAGGATTTCCTGTGGCCCAAGCTGCCCTCAGACTCTACATTTGTCTCAAATTCTTGATCCTCCTGCCTTTACAGCTCAAGTACTAGAATTACAAGCATGTGACACTATGCCTAGATAGGTTCTTTTTGACTTTGACTTTCTATGATTCCTGTAATATAGTCCACTAGTATTTTATAATTGACGACAATTTAAAGACCTGTTCACACTTTATATTCTAATTAATTCAATCTTCATTATGGCCCTTTGAAGGCTAACTAGAGTGGGTTTATTATTCCCATAATATAGAAAATTCATGTTCAGAGGAGGCAAATTCCTTGAAACCATACTTAAGATTAAAGTCCTAGGAGACTCAAGTCTTGTGTCCTTTTGATGGAACTAGGACTCGATACAAAGAAATCACCCCTTTGAGACTCATTGCATACTTGAAAAAACTAAGCATACATCAAGTAAATAATGTACTTATCTTTGTTTGCTTTTGAGCTGGGAACATAATCCTTGGACTGCGTGTTCGGTGTCCTGTGGAGGAGGGATTCAGAGACGGAGTTTTGTGTGTGTAGAGGAATCTATGCATGCAGAGATTCTTCAGGTGGAAGAATGGAAGTGCATGTATGCACCCAAGCCCAAGGTGATGCAGACTTGCAACCTGTTTGATTGCCCCAAGTGGATTGCCATGGAGTGGTCTCAGGTGAGATTCAATCTGAGATTCTCATGACTACACTGAGTCTGAAACTTTTCTGATCATCGTGATATAGAAAAGTTGTATGTAGGAAGCTGAGGAGATGGTTCAGTAGATAAAATACTTGCCAGGAGGCCAGCATGAGGGCCAGAATTCAGATTCCCAGAATCCACTTTTAAAAACTAGACAGTCTTGATGATCACCTGCAATCCAAGTACCTGAGAAGAAGGAGGAGGGGATCCCCGAGGCATGCTAGATAGATAGATTAGCCAGAATCAGTGAGCTCTGCATTCAGTGAGAGACCCTGCCTCAGTAAATGAAACAGAAAACAATCAAGGGCAATACTCCATATTAACTTCATGTTTCTACATACATGTATGTGCACGTGCACACACATGAGCCTTCACACATGCAAACATGCATGCAAACATTTATATTCTATACACAAAACAAACAAATACATAAACGAACATAGTCCCTACATCGAAAGAGCTCTAGAAGATAGGACAATGAAAGAGAGGGCACAGGGTCATCTCAATGCAGGTAAGGATTAGGACTATTATGGTCTATAGTGCATGTGGAAGGAGCAAATGCCAGAGCCATTAGTCCAGGACCCCTTGTTGTCATTGTAATGCTTAATTAACCCTTTTTGAAGATAAATTCTGAGTGAGCAAGAGTTTAGAGAGAACACAACAGTGGCAGATGGCCAGTTACACACTGTCAAGCAAAGGCAAGCATGGAACAGAGCAACTAGAAGCTGAAAAGGGCACTGCTGTGTATAGAAAACACTGGTTGTAATCATCCACCATCTCTTGCATCTTCTCCTCCCTCTTCCACACTGATCCCTGAGTCTGGGGGCAAGGAGTATTCTATAGATGTCTCATTTGAAAATAAAGAAGAATGGTAGCATCCTAGAGGTTTGAAAATATCTAATGTAGGATTAACTCTCTGGATTGGGAAGATAATTGGCTTCTAGAACAAATAAAGCATAGTTAGATTACTCCAAGGTAAACAACCCAGGCACCTGTGTTTAATGTTAATCTTAGTCTCTAAATTTCTAGAGAAAAATGAATAATGGATTTAAGTTTCTATAGCTCTTTTAAATGGAACTGTGATATACATGCATTAGTGTAGATATTTGACTGTGTAGTGTGTGTTGGTATTCTGGAAATAGAGAGAGTCAGCCTCTGTTTCCCAGAGGCCTAGAACTTAGTTGCACAGTCATGCATGCAGATAGTTGTAACACAGTAGGCCTCTGTGGTTGGTCATGAGCGGTGTGGCTTGTGCATGTGGTACTTTGGCCTCAAGGTGAAGAGATACACCCCACTTGAAGGGTCCATGACTGCTGCAGGAAAGAGGTGGCACTTCCCTGGAATTGGAAGCTACGTGCACTGACTGGGTGGAAAGTCATTTGGCCTGCTTTGGATATCACGCTAAATGTCAGCCTAGAGAACTTCATCTGCACATTTAGGGCATTTGGTATCGACTCTGTTTGAATGCATGTTCCCTCTAAAAGAAGTTTGGAAATTGATTTACCCCTTCTCTTGTATTTAGGTTGACATATTCATTTTTATGGTAAGCCTAATAGCAAAGGATATCATTTCCAATGTGTGGTGAATGCTGACATTTTAAAATAAAACTGTTACAGCATTTAAAAAAAAACTGTGCCCAGTGGAATCTAAATGTCATGACCATTCCTGTCCCTTCCATCTTTTATAAATAGCAGGAAGGAGATAGTTAACTACTTGATTTCTGTAATTCTCCTCTTGCTTTGCAATCTACTCTTCTACAATTTCTGTCTTACACTAATGTATTTTTGTGTGTGTGTTTTAAAGCCTGTTCTAGCTCACAGTGTTCTATTCTCCAGGAAAAATATGCACAGTAAATAAAACCATTTCTGTTTCCTTTGGCCAGAAGGTTCTAAATGTCAGTGTTCTCCGAAGTTCAGTTATTATCAAATTCCATTTTAGCATCTAATAAAAACAACATAAATATACTTTAAATTATGGTAAAAAATATTGTGCATTAAAAGTAAATTTTCTTTTGAAATCAGCCTTTCTGGAAGGTGGAATAGGGCTCACAAAGTCGTGCATGTATTCACTGCTGAGATGAGGTGTAAGCTCAGCAATCATTTTGTTATTGGTTTTATAGGTCAGGCTATAAAGAGTTTTTCAATATCATATACATACATATATATTCCAAATTGATAAATTCAAGAGTGAGTGAGCCAGTTTTTCAGAAACAGGATCTAGGTCTAATCACACACTTCATTACAGAATTTGCTTGGTACTTTCATGAATGACATGACGGAGTAGGGATGTAGCTCAGTGGTCAGAGCACTTGCCTAGCATGCATGAGGCCGTGTGTTTGAGTACTGAAAAGAAGAGTGCCATTATGCAGTAAGAGATTTCCTTAATATCAGTCTTTGTGGTGATGTGCGTGTTGAGAAAGGGCTCCAGAGGGATACCCTGGACTCAACAGGACTGGGTAAAAAAATCTCTGGGACAAATGGGACCTCATAAAATCGCAAAGTTTCTGTAAAGCAAAGGACACTGTCAATTAGGACAAAACGGCAACCAACATATTGGGAAAAGATCTTTACCAATCCTACATCTGATAGAGGGCTAATATCCAATATATACAAAGAACTCAAGAAATTAGACTCCAGACAACCAAATAACCCTATTAAAAATGGGGTTCAGAGCTAAGCAAAGAATTCCCAACTGAGGAATACTGAATGGCCGAGAAGCACCTAAAGAAATGTTCAGCATCCTTAGTCACCAGGGAAATGCAAATCAAAACAACCCTGAGATTCCACTTCATACCAGTCAGAATGGCTAAGATCAAAAACTCAGATGATAGCAAATGCTGGTGAGGATGTGGAGCAAAAGGAACACTCCTCCATTGTTGGTGGGATGCAAGCTGGTGCAACCACTCTGGAAATCAGTCTGGCGATTCCTCAGAAAATTGGACATAGTATTACCTGTGGATCCAGTGATACCACTCTTGGGCATATACCCAGAAGATGCTCCAACATATAACAAGGATACATGCTCCACTATGTGCATAGCAGCCTTGTTTATAATAGCCTTAAGCTGGAAACAACCCAGATGTCCTTCAGCAGAGGAATGGATACAGAAAAATGTGGTACATTTTCACAATGGAGTATTACTCAGCTATTAAAAACAACGAATTCATGAAATTCTTAGGCAAATGGATGGAACTAGAAAATATCACCCTGAGTGAGGTAACACAATCACAAAAGAACACACATGGTATGCACTCACTGATAAGTGGATATTAGCCCCAAAGCTCGCAATATCCAACAACTCACAGACCACATGAAGCTCATGAAGAAGAAAGACCACAATGTAGGTGCTCCTGTCTTTCTTAGAAGGAATAACAAAATACTCATGGGAGCAAATATGGAGACAGAGTGTGAGACAGAAACTGAAGGAGAGGCCGTCTGGAGACTGTTTCACCTGGGTATCCATCCCATGTGCAGTCACCAAAGGTAGACACTGATATGGATGCCAGGAAGTGCATGCTGACAGGAGCCCGATATAGCTGTTTTCTTAGAGGTCTGCCAGAGCCTGACATATTCAGAGGCAGATGCTCACAGCTAACCATTGAGCATCTGGTTCCCATGGTGATCATGAGGTCCCCAATGGAGGAGTTAGAGAGAAGACTTAAGGAGCTAAAAGGGTTTGTGGCCCCGTGGGGAGAGCAACAATACCAACCAACCAGAGCCCCCAGGGTCTAAACCACCAGCCTGGGAGCACATAGTGAGGGATCCATGGCTCCAGCTGCATATGTAGGGGAGGAAGGCTTTGTTGGGCATAGGTGGGAGAGGAGGTCCTTGGTCCTGTGAAGGTTGGATGCCCCAGTGTGGGGGAATTCGAGGGTGGGGAGGTGGGAATGGGTGGATGGGTGGGGGCACATCCTCATAGAAGCAGAAGGAGGGGAATGGGATAGGGAGTTTCTGGGTAGGGGTAGAAATGGAGAAAGGGGATAACATCTGAAATGTAAATAAAATATCCAATAAAAAATTAATTTCAAAAAAATCTCTGGGAAACAAGAAGAGAATGCCTGAGCTGGAGCAGTGGCTGGGATATGGCATTAGGAAGTGCTGAGATGGAATTCTTGGGCTCTCAAAAACTGTGGGACCTGAATGGAGCTTCGGGTAGTGCCTCACATATATGCTCATGCATGCACACACATGTATGCCTCCCCGTATACATGCTCATGTATGTGACACAGGCGTGTATGCCTACTCATAACAGAGGGTTATTTACAAAAGGGAAGGTGTCTAGTGGATGGGACATGGGAGAGGGTAATGGGAGTGGATGTGGTCCAGGTACATAGTACACTTTGAATGAAAATGTCTTCATGCAACCTACCACTTTGTGCAACGAACATATGTCAGTTAAACACTTTAGAGCCTAACCGTGTAAAGAGGCACATCTACTCATATATATGCTATCAGGGGCACATAGGCTCACACACATGCTCTAGATACATGTAGATAAACTCAGTCTTTACTAGATGTTCACATGACTTGAAAACACTTGATTTACAGGTAAGAGTAACTGTCAAATTATAAATGGATATTAATAATACATTGAATAAAATGCTGACAGCACAAAGTCCATGAAAAGTCGGGGGAGGGGGAATGATGTTTCATGACTTTTACCTGTCCAGTACACTTATGGCACTCTCTCTCCCTTTCTCTCTCTCCGTCTCTCTGTCTCTCTTTGTCTCTCTCTCTCTCTGTGTCTCTCTCACTCTGTCTCTCTTTGTCTCTCTGTCTGTCTCTGTCTCTCTCTCTCTCCGTCTCTCCGTCTCTCTCTCTCTCTCTCCCTCTCCCTCTCTCTCTCTCTCTCTCTCTCTCTCTGTGTGTGTGTGTGTGTGTGTGTGTGTGTGTGTGTGTGTGTGTGTGTATGAAGGTTAACGATCAATGTTAGGTATCTTCCTCAATCACTCTTTGGAGGTCTTACTTTCTGATGGAGTTTCTCTTACTGAACCTAGAACTCATTGATTCAAAGAGGCCATGTGGCCAGCAAGCTTCAGGGATTTTCCTGTGTCTGCCTGATTTTACAGGTGCACCCTGTTGCCCCCAACCATTCACACGGGCTCTGAGGACTCAAACTCTGATCCTCATGCTCGCCCAAGGGCTCCACTGGATGAGCAGCCTCCTCCTCCTCGGTGAGGAATTCTCTCATACTGTATGGCTGAACAATCCCGATGGTCTCTTTCTGTGACAACTAGGCAAGATCACGGGATATGCAGAACATTTGCTTTCTTGCATGTGTGCTCATCTTAAATGCCTTTGAACTGAAAATTAGATGAAACTGGAGAGATGGCTCAGTGGTTAAGGGGACCTGGATTCAATTCTCAGTACCCACACAGTGACTAGAACCTTTCATAGGCTCTAACACCCTTTTCTGTCCTCCATGGGCACCAGGTACATGCAGAAAAGCATCTATATACATAAAATACAATAAAATAAAAATTAAATTAAATCAAAGAAAATTAGTACAAGCATCCAAGAAAAGCAGCCTTTATCTTCTTCATACAACATATTATGTGGAGATCTTTGTGTTTAATAGTCACGTAGTTCCAAAGACCCGGATAAAGCTACTCACTGGCTTCTCCCATCTTTTCCAAAAGTGCACAGTGACTTGTGGCCGAGGGTTGCGCTACCGAGTGGTTCTGTGTATCAACCATCGTGGGCAGCATGTCGGAGGCTGCAACCCACAGATGAAACTGCACATCAAAGAAGAGTGTGTCATCCCCATCCCATGCTATAAGCCCAGAGGTAAGCACAAGTTGTTGTTGTACTAAGTCAAACAGGGTTTTCCAGCTGTTGTTCAATACTGGACAACTTCATCCCCATATGTAATTCCTTGGCATCAAGAAAAAGGAAGATGAGGAGGAGAAGGAAAAGGAGAGAGTGAAGAAGGGAAAAGGATTAATAAAGGAGAAAGATAGAGGAGATGTCTACTTTTCTCATGCTCAGAATAGCTCTTCTTATCCTTCTTTCTTCTCAAAATGTGTGGGTACCTGTCCACTACACTACCCCTTGACAGAGGCACGATGGCATTACCACATGTCACAGTGCATGGGATGAGCAAAGACTCCGTTGCCAGTCTGGGTCTGTGAGTGTCTTTAGACTTTCTCATTTGGTCCATGAGTATAAACAGACATTTTATAGCAAGTCTTAGGATCACCTCTCAGATATTTGTCACGCCCCTGACCATTTCCCTGTGCATATGCTATGACAGGTATATTCTTGACATAACTGACAAAAAGACAGGTAGAAAGCTGGCTCAGCAGGTATAGGTATTTGCTGCCAACCCTGAAAACCTGGTTTCAATCTTGGAACCTATATGGTAGAAGCAGAAACCCATGACTCCTGCAAATTGTCCTTTGTCCTATGCATGTGCTACTGTGACATCGTGTATGCTCATGTTCAAACACACACACACACACACCAAAAATAAATAAACAAATAAATAAATAATCAAAATAAATGTGATAAAAAGAAATGGGAAAAGATTGTTCTCAAGTCTTTCTAGAGACTCTTCCTTAGTACTAAAATGGTAAAGTTCTTCCTAATGAATTCTCAGTTTCTTGTTTATACAGATAGCCCTACAGTTAATCAGTGTACACGTCTTTGACTAAATCCATTGTATAGAAAGATCACTGGTTGCCATGACAAGCATACACAGTCATACATCCCCATCTCAAAGCCTTTGCTTACTGCCTCTGTCACTGATGGGCTTTCATTGACATTTTCTCAGTGACTCTAATCTCCCTGAAGCATCTCCAAAGTTTCCATTTCACAACTGGATCAGTTCCCTCCTCCTGCCATGGAAGCCTCAAAGGACCGAGGGGAGTAGCAACCATCCCTCTATGACCATGTAGATGGTTTTCATTTCCCATGTTAACAATGGAATTTGAGTAAGCCACACAGAATCTCATCTTTCCACTTCATTGGCCCCTGTTATATTTGCTTTTCTCTACTAATTTATTAATTCAAGAGACAAGAAGAATTTATGGCAAACCGAAAAGACTCTGATATTGTTGGAATAGTAGCTTCAATGCACAAAGAGCAGAAAGGGGTGCTGAGTTACGTAAGGCATTTGTGTGTTTAACTTTTGCATGTTCAACCACATTCAGCTATACCACAGGGATCGGTGTGGTTGCATTTTGTAATATGCTAGTTAAAAAGATAGCAGGAATTTTATTCATTCCAGAAGTGAATGCACTGTGCATTTGAAACTTATAACCCAATGTTAATGAACTCTCCAGTCAATACCAAGTATATATCCAAGTCCTTAATGATTGATAATAATTACATTCTTTGTTTATTTTCTCTTTTTTTCCTCAGAAAAAAGTCCAGTGGAAGCTAAATTACCTTGGCTGAAACAAGCACAAGAGCTAGAAGAGACCAGAATAGCCACAGAAGAACCAAAGTGAGTCCAGGGCCTTTTATGGGCGTAATCAGGGCACAGCCAGTTTACATGATATATGTCATGTTTGTACTCATTGGAGTTCAACGATACATTTAATATCCAAATGACCTGGATTTACGGACTCCAGAGAGCCTGAGCTGGCTAGGAATTTTCTTTATTTCACAATTCAGCAGTCCTGCTTTGGCAGTATGTGTGAGAAGCATGGAAAAGATCGTGTTCTCTAACTCAAAGCAGACCCCTGCTCTCTTGCCGGGACAAGTGGGGATAGTTCCTGGATGTGCACATGTGGTTTAACTGAAGACCATCATAGTATTGTACAAATAAACCAATCGTCCTGAGCTTAAATCATGGCCAATCTCAGTAAAACTAATGATGTTGAAACACACCAGGGTGGCCTGAGATGAAGTCCTGGGGCTGGTGGGACACGGAGAAAGAGAAAGAGCATAGTATTGTGTGGGCTAGAGCTAGGAACTGTTACTATGCACCATGTGACCTTACTGTTTAGTGTTGGCATCTCATTCTCCTTTGTATAAAAAGGGTAGATGAGGCATCACTTTCCAGGGCCCATCCTAACCCAGAAATCAGCAGCTACTGTCTGCATGCTATGTGGCGAGGCCTGCTTACAATGGTGTCAACTGACTTATAGAACCAAGAGCAAATCAAAGAAGCATTCTTGAGGCTCAGAGAGACCCAAAGAGAAAAAAGGAAGCAAAGGGACTCTGAGGTGTCTAGCCCAGGAGTCCATCAGAACAGCAGCACCCGTGGTAGACCGGAGTAATTGGACAGGACAGCTGATCCCGCAGTGGGCAGTTGAGTCTGGAGTGCTGACAAGCTAGCTGCACAGAGAGCAATTCACAGATGGGACAGGAAGGAGGATCTCAACAGCCATCTGGCTCATTTCCCTGAGATGTCAACTCCAACCTGCATCTTTTACAAATAAAGAGAACTGAATAGAGAGGCAAAGCCTTGTGCAAGGCCTGTAGTTCATAATGGTGGTTCTCGGCTCCAATTCTCATAGTACCGGAGACCTGTTTCCCATTCCACAGCTCCCTGGGACTCTGCTTTATGACCACTCAATGCCTTCTGCAGTGGGCGGAGGTCACTGCATGGAGACACAGCTCACTGTGGTTGAACAACACAAGCACTCTGTTATAGCTCAAGTTGCTTCTAGCTCCATCCCCACTACTGCACTTGGGCAGATACTTTCTCTCTTGATCTAAAATATACCTCCTTCCAACATCCATTTTCTGAAACAGACATGTCTGTGCTATATCCCCCGCTTTCCTAACTTTGGAGAAAGCTATGACAGGTCCTAAGACCTTGGTTTATTTTCTAAGTCCATCAATCTTAGCGTCTTAGCACTTTTCATATGCCCTTGTTTTCAGGTCCCTTACCAACCTTCTCCTCTCCTCTGAACACTCCCATTCATCACTGTCCCTGAGCTTAGAAGAGTGTGGGTAACTTAGCTTCCTTCAGTGATGCAGGAAGAGCCCTGCATGTCATAGCTCAGTCTTGGCCTGATGCTTCCCCAAAGGCAGGCCTGACTTCCGTCCGCCACGGACGGAACTGTGGATGCTGCAGTGTTTCTGAGCTAAAGAAATTCAAGTGTTTACATGGGGTCCTCAGCCACACTGACCTACGTGCAGCAGGCTGGCACCGCCCTCCACCCAGTTTCTCGGCCTTCCTTTCCCATCAGAGTGACATTCTGCTTGTTTTGAAAGTTTTTTTATTATGGAAAATCTCAAACTGCTGCAGAAGGGTGGCACAGTGAACAAACCCCTGATGTGTGCACAGTGAGCCTCTCAAGGCTGCACTTGCGTTCACTACACCTCTTACTGTGCCTGCCCCACGAGCACTGCCCCATCCCACAGACTAAACACAGTGCACCACATCAGAGCACATCTGCATCCTTCAGTTTTTCTCTCTAAAAGAGAAACAAGGTGTTTTTGAAAAAAAAATATATATATACATATATATATACACATATATACATATATACATATATACATATATACACATATATACTTATATACATATATACATATATACACATATATACATATATACACATATATACATATATACATATATATATACATTCCTCCGATTACGTCCATCAAGATCATTTGGATTATTTTTAAGGTATAATGAAGTGTGGTCTGGTACCTCACACATCTGTAATTGCAGCACCCAGAAGCTGAAGCAGGAGAATTGCCACAAGTTTAAAGCCAGCCTGGGCTACACAGTGAGTTCCAAGGTCATTCTGAGCTACACTGTAAGACCCTGATTCAAAAATCTAAAAACAATCAAATGAACAAAAGTTGTAATAAACTCTGAGTCAGGCATATTGGAAGTGGAGTGTCACCGTTTATGTCCCTTTTGCAATAGTAGTCCATTTTTTCTACTTCCTGTGGTATTACATTCATAATGCAAGGCTTGGCTCTTTAACCATTTGAAAGCATTCAGTTCAGCCACACTAAGAATATTCACACTGCTGTCTGACCTGTCCAGAGTGTTTCCATCATTTTCAGTGTGAACTGTGTCTGTTGAACAGTCCCAGTGCCATACCTGACCCCAGATGCTAATCATTTCTATTCTGTTCTTTGTCTATGAATTCAGTCGGGAGCATCCTGTTACTCCTGCTAGCCTAGAACTCGTGATGCTCTGCTTCCTAAGTGTTGCCTTACTGACTGAGCGTCACCTGCAGGCTCCTCCAAGGGGGTAGGGGGTATGTGCTGCTTAGGTTTTTGGCAACTGGACACAAGTTAGAGCCATTTGGGAAGAAGGAACCTTGATTGAAAATAGGCCCCCATCGAATTGGTGTGTGGGCAAGCTTGTGTGGAATTTTCTTGATTTTTAATTAATGTGGGAGGGCTCAGCCCACTGGAGTGCAGTGCTAGCCCTGGAAAGGTGGTCCTGGGTTATATAAAAACACAAGCCAAGTGAACTATGAGGAGCAAGCCAGTAAGCAGCATTCCTTCATGGTCACTGCTGCAGTTTCTGCCTCCAAGTTCCTGCCCTGCTTGGGTTCCTACCTTGTCGCTCAATGAAGGACCATAATTGGGACATAGAAACTTAAACCCTTTCCTCTAGTTGATTTTCATCCTGGTGTATTATCACAGCAATGGAAAACAAACTAAGACAGGCTGTGAATACAAATTTTGGCATTAACGTGACAGGTAGTCCCCCAGGTCCCTTTAAAATTCAGAAAGCACTGCTTGCATTAATGAATTAGTAGAGAACACTGAAGTGGATCCCACCCACGTCTGCTCCAAGCATGAATTACTACCAGCCCGGTCTGCCTTAGATGGGGTTCTCCTTCTCTCAAACACAGAGCAAAGCTGATGTGCTTGCTGTTCCTTAAGGGACTCTTATGTTTTCCCCACTGTGTGGAACCCAGAGCTGCCTGCACCTGTTGCTTGGCCCGACCCCATTTCTGCCTTCTCCTGCTCTGAGAGCTCTATGCAGTCCTCCTGGACGATGCTCATTGCCTGGCATTTGCTGGCCCGCTTTGGCTGGCTGGTGTGAAGCTTTTAGTTTCCTGCCACTTTTGATTCTATTCATTCCCTCCATTTCCAAACAAAACCGCAACATATCTCGGCTTCCAGCTCACTCTTTTATGGCCACTGTCTTTTGTGGTCTGGGATGCTTACTTGTTGACAATGAAGGAGAGGATGATCCCAGCTGTATTTCACATCCCTCAAGGAAAGCCTGCCAAGCCAGCCAGGAAAAGATAAATACTCCCACCACTGTGGTTTACCAAGGGTGAGTTCTGAATTTACATAGAGAGTGGATGTTCAAAAGGCTTTTGTTTTAATTAGGAAAAGAAAAAAATTAAGAGTTTATAAAGCGAAGCCAAGGGAACTGCTGATCTGACCTTCCTGGCTGTCAGCCATGGAATGTGTTCTCAGTCAATATGGCTGTCGCTTTGTCATTTGTCATCCCACTTTTAAGTTCCTCCCTGGAGCCTTCTACGCTTCTATGGGATTCCTAACATTTCAGTGGTTTTGTTACCCCAGCTCCCATTTCTCATATATGAAAAGGAAAGAAATAGCACAGACCGAGACACAGTATGTATGTTCTCTTCACTGCTATTTTGGCTTCTCCGTGAGTAGAAACTGTATTTGCTAAAACCAAGTCAGGCTGTGTTTCAGGAATCTGCTTTTCTAACCACCTCTAACCCCAAGGCCTTCCTTGTAAAGGAAGATCACATTCTAAGTGTGCTGTAGGGATTATTTGTTTCTCACAAATGTCCTAGGAGGATGTCATTATTGTCATCACTTGGGTATCAAAAGACTAAGGTCTGTCCCGGTATCTCAGGGCTAGTCAGTGGTGGACAGAGAGAGAGAGCGAGAGAAGGGGGGGGGGGTTGATGGCCTGTCCTAGCAGCTAGGCAACTCTAGTATAAATCTACAAATTACAAAATAATCCAAACTCTGAAAACATGTAAGTACCAACATGACGCTTGATGATCTATGGTGGGCTACAGTTAAAATTCAGACATACTTAATACTACATAATATTACCTTTGGGTTTCACACAGAAGGCATCTAAGAAACCAGTGGAGTTTGTGTTCAGACCTGAGCCTATCCTCAGAGTTGTATAATATATTATATGCACAATTATATCTGCATAATATATATGCAGATATTTGAAATTTAAAAAATATTCGAAATCTGAGGGACATTTTGGGGAGGGAGGCTCATCCTGTGCTACAGAAGGAGGTTCAGCTTCCTGTCATCTGACAGGAATTCAGGTTTCTTCCATTCTGAGTGACTGCACAATGTGTTGTGGTCTACCCGTGTTATCAGATAACATTTGGGGATTGCTAGACATCTAGGGTGGCTTCCTGGGAAGGATGATTTGGTGACTTGAGATCTTTATGTCCCAAATGTGTTGGAAGCACTTGTGTGGCAGATATGTGGGATGTGGGTGTGGCTATCAGTAATGGCAGAACGCAGCAGATGCTGGTGATAACCCAGGTTCAGTAAAGAGCTTGGGCTTTATCTGACAGCAGTAGCAGTTGGAGGATATTAACCAGGAAAACAGCATAACCATTACTGTTCTACATTGTAAAGATCTCTGGTTGTCTGCAGTTTGCTTCTAGTTAATGCACCATGGTAAACCACTACAGCAAATCTCAAGTAACACATCTCATTATCCTCTTCTGATATCCTTGCTGGGGTGAGATGTCGGGACCAAAAAGACAGGCTCATTAAGGGCCTTCTCTGCTCTCCCTTCAGAAACTCAGTGTCCATCACCCTAACCATCAGCAGCACTGAAGCACGCCTAGTCTCATGCTTGGTTGAAAAATTACCTTTGAAGAAAATATTCTTTCCTATTTGTTATCTTCTGCGCTGAAGTTTGGTTAATGGAGGGATTTGCATTATCATGCGACTTATAAAAATCAGCATAACCTAATTTCTTTTTTAAAAAAAATTAAATGATTGCCTTAGCACAGCTGAATAATCTAAAATGCCCCCTCTGGTGTTTAAACATAATTAACAGTAAATATTTCATTGCTAGTATCATATTATTTTGGTTATTTTATCTTTTTGAAATACTTTTTCAGATTTGTTTATGTGTAAGATTGTTTTGCCTGCGTGTATGTCCGTCTGCCACCCATGTGTCTGATGTTCTCGAGGAGGCCAGAAGACCGTGTCTTATTCCCTCAAACTAGAGTGACAGATGTTGTGGTTGCTGGGAACTAAACACAGGTCCTCTGCAAAGAGCTAGAGATAAAATAGAATTAGATAAAATTGGAGACTAGAAAATGACTCACTTAATAAGAGCACTGGCTTCCCTTCTAAATGTTCCAGGTTCAATTCCCAACACCCCCATGCCAGCTCACAACTGTCTGCAACTCCAGTACCAGGGGCTTTGATGCCCTCTTCTGGCCTCTGTGGGCACTGCACATGTGCGATACTAAGCTATGTGTGTAAGGCAAAACACCATACACGTAAAATCAAAGTAAAGGCAGATTTGTTTTTTATAGAGCAGCAAGTGCTTTTAACTATTTATCACCTCTCCAGTTCCCAATTTTAACCTTTTAATCCTAGTTTTTCTAGCAGCTTAAGCAATTACTTTATAATTGCTTCTTCTTTTTAAGATATTCTTGGCTGTTTTCAATCTTCCATAAATTTTTAGAGTTGTTTTTATATCCTTTTACCCTCTAATTCTATAAACCTCAGAAATTTAGACTCAAATTATATGGATTTGAAGGAAAATAAAAATCATTGCAGTTCTGAGTCTTGGGCTCTGGGGTAGAGGATATTCCTTTTAATTTGTTTAAATCTCTGGAGTCTAAATCTCTTCAGCATTTCAATTTTTAAAAAATTAAATTGTATTTGTTTATTAGTATGCACGCATGGGCATATATGTGCTGTAGCATATGGTCAGAAGAGTGCCTCTAAGAGTTGGTCCTCCTCTTCCACCATATGGGTCCTAGGAATTGAGCTCGGGTTGAGTTAGGTTTGGCAGCAAGCATCTTTACCTGTTATGCCAACTTACTGGCCCTTACCCGACATGTCATGTTTTAGCTATATCATACCAGCATATTTCACGTCAATTTTTCACTTATATGCTCATAGAATTCTGGTAAATTTCTTATATGCCTACGGCCTGGTTTTTCTTACTTATAAAATTAAGGTGGTAATATGACAAGTATGTTGAGTAATATATGTGTATATTTAATATAGGGTCTTTCAGCTAACATTGTATTAGTTGAATTCTATAAAAATTGGTCTTTATGTATTATGACCAGGTATCATATTTATGAATGGATATATTTGTGAATTATCTCATTGGATTCTTTTTTTTCCCAGTAGTTTTCAGCTAACTTTATGTTTTGCAACTATCAGATAAATTTTAAACCATGATACCTGGTTTATTTGGTTTATTCTTTGGAAGGAGAACAGTTTGTTTGTTGAGACAAGGTGTGGCTGCCTGAATAAATGTAATGTGAAAGTCCAGGCTGGTGACAAACTCACCATTCTCCTGCCTCCACCTCTCAAATGTTGGTATTATAGATGTGCAACACCATGCCCACCTTCTGTTGCTTTTTCCTGATATTTACACATTCCTTTTTGACCTTTTATTTTACTTCTATACTAAATTGCCTTTTCTCCCTTTATTGGCTGCTATTCTTTTATTGTTTAGATATTTGCATATTTGCATATTTTCCCATATAATTAAAATTAGAGTGATTCTCTGAGACAAATCCAGGTATTACTCGTGTTTCAGTAATATTGATAAATAATGAAGGCTTAATTTTTGATCATTTGTGTGTGTGTGTGTGTGTGTGTGTGTTTATACATGTGCATGCATGGGGACCACAACATGAGTGTGGATGATAGAGGACAACTAGCCAGATTGATTCTCTCCTTCTGCTGCGTGGGTCCCAGGGCTTGAACTCAGGTCGTCAGGCTTGGCAGCGGGTGCCTTTACTGACTGAGCCACCTTGCCAGCCCAGTCAGGGATATTTTAGAACATAGATCCAGATCTTTCTATAGTTCATGAAATTTTTTTTCTACTATGCTTATTTTCTTTTTATTCTATTTCTTTTCTTCGTTGTACCATAAAGTTTTAGAGTGGAAATTCTGATTTCCTTGTTGTTTGTGGGCTGGTGGATTGTCCTCCATTTCTAGAGGCTATCTGCATTCTGTGGCATGTAGCCTCTTCCACCTTTGGGCCAGCAGCAGGCGCTGTGTGCTTCCCAGGCTTCCAGACAGGGCCCCTCAGCTCAGGTCCTGCCTCATCTTTGACTTCAGCCTACAAGTTCCTATTTCTGAAGACCCGGGTGATGAGACTGGGTCCACTATGATCACACAGGGTTAACTCTAAATTTATAACCTTAAGAATCTCAGTTGAACCCTTCTTGCTGCAGGCTGTGACATAATCATGTATTGAAGGATTTGCAGTATGGGGATATGTGGGGAGCTACTACTCTGGCTACAACTTTAGGCTTCAATGTTGGAAATTTTTTCTCACATCTTTTTGGAAGACAGTGTACTTTCCTTATTTTATTTTTGAAAATGTTTTCTGTTTTACACTGCAGTCTCAGTTATCTTCAATATCCAATCACCTAAATACCTTTCACTGTGACTCTCAAAATAGCAATTTTAATGATTAGTGTTTGGGGCTATGGTGTATACATGGGTCTTATCTGTTTATAGTGCACTGCCAATGAGTTTCGACGTATGCTCATATCTGTGCCAGTGGGGCAGGAGGCAGAGTCAGCAGTTATCTCCAGGGATGGCTCCTCAAGTGAAGTGAGTTTCTTTATTTCACAGCAGAAGAGAATTTCAGGACAACCTAGTTTGAAGTGGACTTGGAGATTATTGAGAAGAGAGTTTAAGTTTGAGGAAGATTGGAGGTTAACAGACTGAGAGGTTAACCCTCTCCAGGACAGAGTAAGCTGCACCCCAGCATGTGGACTTCCAGAGAACAGTCCCTTGAGCGTTTTAGCATATAGTCTTACATACAGGATGCAGAAAGCTTTTGGACATTCACTGTTCAGGGCCTCAGTAAGTTTGAAACATTGATATTGGGACCTGCGACTCCACATCTCAACAGCAGCTCCTGACTTCCTGTGCTATCTAGTAGCTGGACACTGGTCTCCTGCCTGTGAAGTGGTTCACATTGTATTTATCTCAACTATTATAGTGAGAAGTCAAATATCATAGTGTTAGGGGAAGTGTCACAGTAAATAAACCTGTTAACATACATTACTCAAACCAGAGTTTTCCAAACATAATCTGTCCCTTAATTCTTTCACCTACCCTTTATTTTATTTTAAATTATTTATTTATTTGTGTATATGTATGTGTGTGCTTATACATGCCTGTGTGTGTGTGTGCATGTGTGTGTGTGTCTGTGTCTGTGTGTGTGGTAAGTATGGGCATTCATGTCACAGAGCACTTGAAAAGCTCAGAGGATAACCTTTGGGGGTCAAGAAGGAGTCACCTTCTGCCATGTTTGAGACAGCCTCTCTTGTCTCTGCCACTGTGCTGCGTATCTCAGGTTAGCTGCCTTGTGAGTGTCTGGGTGAATCTCATTTCTCCGAGTTGCCATGGCAATGCTGGGATTACAGAAGCCTGTTACCACATCCAGCCTCATACATGGGTTCTGGGGATCAAGCTCAGGTTGTAAGGCTCACACAACAAGCACCTTTTACCCACTAAACCATCTCCCCATCCTTCTTCTATCATACAGAATACTGCTTCAGAGTATTTTATATATTGATGTGCCTACTGAACCTGCTTTCATGTTATCTGAATGCATACAAGAGTTAGAGATATTTCTGCAGAGAGCCAGAGGGTAAATATTTCACACTATGCAGGATAAACAATCTTTTATAAACACCCATTTCTGCCCAGTAACAGAAAAACAGCCATAAATGATAGATTGACGAATGTAGCTGTGTCCTGGGTACAGTTTTTGCCGAAGACACTAAAATGTGGGTTCTATTTAATTTTCATGTGTTGTAAGACAGTATCTTCTTTCATCACCAATGGTGTCAAACTATAAGAACTATTTGTAGCTGATGGACTCTTACAAGAACAGTTATGGACGAGATTTGGTTTGAGAGATCCAGTCTGACAACCTTTATGACTTGGTGGGTAATAATTCAGGATAAAGAATAAATGCCTTACTCCAAGACCTGTTTATTCACTCCCACCTGTGACTGAGAACATTCAAAAGCCCAGGAGCTTGTTAAACAGAAAGAACGTCACAGCCTCATTGTCTGCAAACATATCTGCCTCATCCTGAAGCTTAGCTGTTAGAGCTAGAGAAGGCTCAACACGCTCCCCCTGTTACAAACAAAAAGCTCACCAAGACTGGCTGAATAAAGACTGCCAAAAATACCCATTTGGTAAATAAAATCATGTAATTATCTCTAAATGATGGTGTATTTATTATATCTTTTTTTATTGGGTATTTTATTTACATTTCATATGTTATCCCCTTACCCCATCCCCCACCCACCCGGGAACCCCCCATCCCCTTACCCCTCCTCCTTCTTCTCCGTGGATGTAACCCCCACCTACCCCCCCCACTCCCACTTCCCCACCCTCAAAATTCCCACCCCCTGGGGCATCCAGCCTTCATGAGGTCAAGGATCTCTTCTTCCACCTGTGCCCAGCAGGGCCCTCCACTCTTACATATTCAGCTGAAGCCCTGGATCCCTCCATAAGTGCTCCCAGGCTAGTGGTTAGAACCCTGGGAGCTGTGGTTGGTTGGTATTGTTGCTCTCCTCATGGTGCCACAAACCCTTTCAGCTCCTTTAGTCCTCACTCTAACTCCTCCATTGAGAACCTCATGATCAGTTCAATGGCTAGTTGTGAGCATCTGCCTCTGAATATGTCAGACTCTTGAAGGCCTCTGGGGAGACTTCCATATCAGGCCCTTATCGGCATGTACTTCCTGACTTCCACATCAGCATCTACCTTTGGTGACTGCACATGGGATGGATACTCAGGTGGAAAGGTCTTCAAATGGCCCCTCCTTCAGTTTCTGTCCCTCACTTTGTCTCCATATTTGCTCCCTTGAGTATTTTGTTGCTCCTTCTAAGAAGAACTGAATCACCCCCACTTGGTCTTCCTTTTTTATGAGCTTCATGTGGCCTGTGAGTTGCATCTTGGCCATTTCAAGGTTCTGGGCTAATATCCAATAATCAGTGAGTGAATACCATGTGTGTTCTTTTGTGATTGGCTTACTTCACTCAGGATGATAATTTCTAGTTCCATCCATTTACCTAGGAACCTCTCGAATTCATTGTTTTTAATAGCTGAGTAATACTCCATTGTGTAAATATACCACATTTTTTGAATCCATTCTTCAGTTGAAGGACATCTGGGTTCTTTCCAGCTCCTGGCTATTATAAATAAGGCTGCTATGAACATAGTTGAGCATATGTCTTTGTTATATGTTCGAGCATCTTCTGGGTATATGCCTAGGAGTGGTATAGCTGGATCCTCAGGTAATGCTATGTCCAATTTTCTGAGGAACCGCCACACTGATTTCCAAAGTGGTTGCACCATCATTGGTCTTAGCATGAAACTTTGATTTTTTTGTGTGGAGGCAAAAGTAGCATGTCTTTAATGAAAAAAGTCTCTTTGTCAGTTGTAAGACCTCAAAACATCTTAACTACATAAATGACAGTCATCAGAACCATAGAATTCCTCTTATGGCCTGTGTGTGACCCCTCTTTTTGGCTTCCGGTGTTCCTCAGGTTCATCCCAGAGCCCTGGTCAGCCTGCAGCACCACATGTGGGACTGGCACTCAGGTGCGTGAGGTGAGGTGTCGGGTGCTCCTCACCTTCACACAGACGGAGACTGAGCTCCCTGAGGAGGAATGTGAAGGTCCCAAGCCACCCACTGAGCGACCCTGCCTCCTTGAAGCCTGTGACCAGAGCCCTGTGTCTGGAGAACTGGGTGGCCCTCTCCAGGAGAAGGACAGTGAGATGACTTACGACTGGGAGTACGCTGGCTTTACCCCCTGCACTGCAACATGTTTGGGAGGTATTCAGACTCCATCCTAAGGGATAGATATGTAGTCTGTTGCTAAGGGTGACCTTGTCACCCAAGCCAGATATGCAATTAGCAATAGTCCCAGGAGGGATGAATTGATTCAGTAGCAAAATGATGCTTTTTCTTTTCTTTTTTTTTTTTTTTTTACATTTGGGAGATATGATTATCAGCTTCCCTGAGAGGGGAAGAGGTCCATTGGTTAATATGGAATAAGCTAGAAAATGCAAAATGGATATATTGAAGCAATCTTGTGTGGAAATCAGAGTCACAGAATGAGGCAGCCTGGGACTGAATATAGCTGCTGCAATGGTCAATAAGATGCACTCTGAGAAAATGTTTCTGTTCGCTCCTGCAGCTCTGCCAGGAACAGTACAGAGCACACTCACCCCACCCTCATGATGGATGATATGCAGAGCCAGGCTAAGCCTAGGAGGCAACTCGTGTGTATAACCAGGTTCTCCTGAGAGGGGAGAATGGGTGTCTTAGGGTTTTACTGCTGTGAACAGAAACCATGACCAAGGCAACTCTTGTAAGGACAACATTTAATTGGGGCTGGCTTACAGGTTCAGAAGTTCAGTCCCCTATCATCAAAGCAGGAGCATGACTATCCAGGCAGGCATGGTGCAGGAAGAGCTGAGAGTTCTACATCTTCATCTGAAGGCTGATAAGAGAAGATTGGCTTCCAGGCAGCTAGGATGAGGTCTTAAAGCCCACACCCACAGTGACCCACCTACTCCAAGAAGGCCACACCTCCAAATAGTGCCACCCCCTGGGCCAAACATATTCAAACCACCACATCCCACTCCCTGGCTGTCATAGACTTGTTCAAACATATGGGTCTATGGGGACCATATATAAACATAGCATAATGCAAAATACATTTAGTCCAACATCAGAAGTTCCCGTGGTCTACAGCAGTCTCAACAATGTTACAAGTCCAAAGTTCAAAGTCCCTTCTGAGATTCATCCAATCACTTAACTGTAATCCCCGAAGCAAGATAGAAAACCAGCCGGGCAAACTTCAAAGTCTGCATCTCCATGGCTAATGTCAAAACAGTCTTCAGATCTCCAACTCTTTTTTCATATTTGTTGACAAATATGAAACTTCTCTCTCATGGGCTGTTTCTACTTCCTGTTAGCTGCTTTCCTCAGCAGATAGCCCATGGCTCTGGTATCTCGAAATTCTTGGGGTCTCCAAGGCAACTTCAGTGTTACAGCTTCTTGTTCCAATATCTGGGATCCACACATGATCTTCTGGGCTCCTCCAAAGGACTTGGGTCACATCTCCAGCTCTGCCCTTTTTAGCACTCTAGGCTCTGGTTGACTCCACTCCACTGCTACTGCTGTTCTTGGTGATTGTCCCATGGTACTGGCATCTCCAATACACTGGAATCTTCCACAGCAACTAAGCTTCACCAACAGTTTCTCAAAGGCTCTCTTCATGGTGCTAAGCCTCAACTTTTTTTGCATGATCCCTTCAGTCCTGAGCTGTTGACTGTAACTGAGGCTGCACCTTCATCAATGGTCTTTCCTGACCTCTACAGTGCCAAGCCTCAGATGCTTGATTCACCTCAGCTGGGTGATTCTTACATATTACCAAGTTTAGCTGCAGCAAGAGGTACAACCTTGGCTACCTCTGAACCAAAGCTTCTGTGTGGTCTCAGAAAACACTTCCCAGAAAACTTCACCTCAGTGATTCTGATCTCTTCTTAATCACTACTAATTTCTTAGCTCCAGCTAACCAGTATCAACTGTCCCATAGTTCCTTCTATTCTTGACTCTAAAGCCAGAGTCACATGGCCAAACCTGTCGAGCTCTGCTGCTTACTAGAGCTAGAACATGGCCTCACTTATTTTATTACCAGCTTTCTATTTCCCAACTGCCTAAGCTTGGATGTCCTGAAATGTGCTCTGTAGATTGACCTTGAACTCAGAAATCTGCATGGCTCTGTCTCCTGAAAGCTTAGATCAATGGTGTACACCACCACACCTGGACTTAAGCTTGTCTTACTTGGAACTTTCTCTGGCCTTGAACTCAAAGATCTGCTTGCCACTGTCTCCTGGGATTAAAGGTGTGTACTACCATTGCCTCAACTTGTTACGAGGTCACCTGTCCCTTAATCTGTTTATCTCCTTGAACACAGGATTCAGCTTCATTTCACTTCCTAGTGTCCTTTTATTACTTGAACCATACTATTTATATTTTTTCTTTCTAAGCTTGCTTGTTTCTGTGTAGCTTGTTCAAAACACTCTTCATGAGACTTAACCAGAGACAAAAGTCACTGTTGGGTTTTCTTGAGACTTCCTTGTCAATCCAATTAATATAAATCTCTTTACCCTTAGCCTCAGGCAGACTCTTCAGACAAGGGCAAAAAGCAGCCACATTCTTCAACAAAATATGGAAAGAACAGCTTTTCAGCCACATAGTAAAATTCTTCTCCTCTGAAACCTCTAGAGCCAGGCTTCCACAGTTCAAATCACCCTCAGCAATAAAGTCTTCCATATTCCTACTAGAAGGCACATTAAGCTCTTTTTAGAGCATTCCATTGCCTTCCAAATTCAAAGTCCCTAAATCAACATTCTGACAAAAACAAAACAAAAAACAAAAAACAACAACAACCATGGTCAAGCCTATTACAGCAATATCTTAGTTCCTGGTATCAACTTTTGTCTTAGTTAGGATTTTACTGCTGTGAACAGATACCATGACCAATACTACTCTTATAAAGGCACAGTATTTAATTAGGGCTGGCTTACGGTTCAGAGGTTCAGTCCATTCTCATCAAGGCAGGAGCATGGCAGTATCCAGGCAGGCATGGTACAAGAGGAGCTGAGAGTTCTATCTCTTGTTCTGAAGGCAACTAGGAGAAGACTGGCTTCCATGTAGCTAGTACAAGGGTTTTATAGCCCACTTCCACAGTGACATAATTCCTCCAACAAGGCCACACCTACTCTAACAAGGCCACACCTCCAAATAGTACCACTCCCTGGGCCAAGCATATTCAAACCACCACGGTGGATCTTGGGATTTAAGTATTATAGAATTTTTTTAAAGGGGGAAATAGATTAGCAGGTAGCAGGCAACAGTCATCTAAGAGCTGCTTTCTAGCCTTCTACCTAAAATGGAAGAATGGAAATATTCAGGCAGGGGCTGGGAATATGGCTTAGCCAGTAAAGTGCTGGCTACACAAGCATGAGGACCTAAGTTTGTTACCCAGTACTTGTGGGAAAAGCCAGGCACAGCAGTATGGTGGTGAAGACTGGTGGATTCCGGGAACTCACTGTCCAACTAATTAGTGAACCATGTTTCAGAAACAAAGTGGATGGGTTCTAAGGGAACAACCCCAAGGTTGATATCTAACTTTCACAGGCATTTATGTACAAACACACACACACACACACACACACACACCAGGCATACCACACACATGCACACACATGCTCAGTTGATATAAAAGAAAGCATAGCCACCAGGAAAGCTAGATCTTTACCAGCAAGAGAGCCCTAGTTTCCGAAGTGATCCAGGACCCCTGAACCCTGTCCTATGGCCCTTGACTCAGTTGCCTAGCCAGTTGTTATGCAGTGGGCTCACTCCCTGAGCACCCTGCATAGCAAGATGTCAGTTTCTGAAGAAAGTCAGAAAACAAAAGTGTCTATCTAGGAGCCAATGTCTCAGGAGCTTGCTCCACTCTTCCCAGCAGCCTTGAGATGGTTACCTAGACTACCCCAGTAGGTCATAGAACTTAAGGCCAACCATTGTTTCGCAAATTCTCACTCTTGAGAATGAATTGTCAATCCTTGCTCTCCAGTGTTCTTGATCGCCTTTCCCTTCCCTGTCAGTCTCTGAACACACCAATTCTTAATCCCTGCCCTGTAACATCGCTACTTTGGCACTGAGCCTAGCTAGAGTGGCGTGTACCTTACTCCAGGCTACAGTTAAGCTACTGTTTTGAGTATGAGGCTGGCCTTGTGTAATTTAGAGAACGAATCCTTAGCTGAGTCAGGTGTAGTGGGGCATTTCTGCAAGCCTAACACTTGGGGAGTCAAGGAGATCAGGAGTTGCAAGATATTCCCCAGTTAGTAAGTTTGAGGCCAGCCTGAAGTACCTGAGAACCCTTGGCTGCCTCCATTTCTTTCCCTCTCCTACCTGTCTCTCCCTCAGTCCTAGGAATCCATTTTACCTCACTAGAAAGTTATCCTTTCTGATTGACTTGGGCCTGAAACATAAACCGGCCTCTCTTACTCCCAGATCACACGGTCTCAGTGTCCCCCAAAGTGATCTCATGTTTGCCCCAAACTTAACTTCTCTCTAAGTTCAGACCCCGGGATACCTCTTCTTATGCACCTTGAAAACCTTAACACTGGCTTGCTCTTGGTATATAGAAAGTGGCTCTTTCTCTTGATGAGTCCTACAAGCAGTTGAAGAGAATAAAAATTGAATCAGCTCACTCTAGACTCATTTTAACATGCTTCCTGTGGAGATGTGTTCCCGACACGGTACATTAGCCATCACTGTTTTGTTCTCTCCAAATCCCTTCAAATCTTGACAGGCCTCAAGTTGTAGGGTTTTTTTCCCCCAGCTACTCTTGATGTAATTGGTCACTTCCTGTCAAGCTCCAGTGATGTTTATGATGCCTTCCATAAGGCCAAATAACCTACAACAATCCTTAATCCTTACCAGCTGTGTCATCACAGGTTCCTGAAAAGAATTCACCTGTGTGGGACACTGAGCCATGTGCACACTTGCTAAGGCATGGCACTGTTCTCTGGGACCATACCATATTTTGTTTTCTTTCTTCTCATTATCTGAAAGTTTGTAGTATACTTCATGCCACTAATAAGTCTTTTTTAACATGATTTCAGGTGCATGTGTGTGCACACACATATATCACACACAAATATTACATGCACACATACACATAGAACTTAAACATATATCACAATGCAACATACCACACACATAGCACACACACACACCACCACCACCACCACCACCACCCCCTTATATGTAAGGGTGTGATATGAACTTGTCAATAACCCAACTCACAGTGATCTAAACTAACAAAAAGAAATATATTTGTTCTTTGTTTTGTTATTTTGAGGTGGAGCGTTACTATGTAGCTCTGGCTGGTTTGGAACTCACTGTGTAGATCAGGCTGGCTTCAAACGCACAAAGAGCTGCCTGCTTCAGCTTCGAAAATACTGGGATTAAATGAGTGACCACCATGCCTGGCTATATCCAATCACCTGTTTATTTCTTGCGAAAGACTTTGAATGTATATTTGAGTACACGTGTGCACATAGATGTAGCCATGTACCATCACATATATGATAATGGTCCCATACTGTGATATCATGTAGAGATGTCACTCTGTGTTGTTTGTGCAAAGACACTGTATATTTGCACAATGAAAGACTACCTAATAACATATTTCTTTAAATGTTTCCTTGCCATTGGCATGTGATATATGTGTGCGTGTGTTGTGTGCATGTGTGTGTATGTGTGTAGCTAATAAATGATACTTTTATCAGATACTTATAAATACTTTTTATCAGATACTGTGGAGGTCAAGTATGAGGAATGTGGTCTCACACAGCAAGAAGATTTTATTATAACAAGAGGAATTTATTATAAAAATTTCACTGAACACATTCATTAATGTATTCTAAGCATATTAATATAATGACATTTATTTAGTTAGGAATAAGATGAATTTATTTTGATAAAAATGTACCTTTTACTTTTTTTAAAGATAACTATTCGATCAAACCTCCTTCAGACATGAGAAAGGCAAAACCACACTGTAGGATCAGCATGTGGTCTCTGAAATATTTTGTGGCCACCTTTGGAAAATATATTCTTCATCAATAAATATTCCACTTTATGCAGTAGTTTTTAACTTTTTTCTGTTAATGAAAAAGTATGTCATGAGTGTTTTGTCCAAATTATTTCAAGTGGTTCTCTAAGTACCTCCCCCAGTCAGTCTCCATAAAATGTTCCAAAATAGTCTGAATACATTCTTTAAAGAATTTATTTGTTACTAATTGAAATATATTTGAAATATAACTACAGTCTACTTAGATTTTAAAAAGTAGATAAAATCTATCACGAAATGCTGAGCATCTTTCTCCTATGAGGATGCAAGGGAATTCGATGTTTTGAAATTAATGTTGTATTTTGGTTTGATCAGTGGTTGTTTGAAACACTCAAAGAAGATGCCTGCCAACTGCATCCTATTGTTGTGGTGAGCATAGGATTCAGATGAAGACAGTGGGGGAGACTTATTACAAAGAATTGAAGAAGAAAAATATCTGTTGTAAAAGTATTTTGGCCTAGACTGCACTTTGCAAAGTACCGTGAAATGGTTGGATTGAAACATGGCATTCAGAAAAGGGGCCACAAGCTTGTAACATAACGGAATGTGCATCTGACATGAAAGCAAATATGTTTGCGTATTTCAAATAACAGTCAGTCACTGCTGGCGTTTTCGTTAGGAAATTTTCACCAAAAATTTTGAGTTATATTTCACCCAATCCAGTTTCCAATCATTTTTCATTTTTTTTTTTGTCTCAGCAAAGAGTACTGATTGAGAGCACAGGCTGTAGGAGTCACATACATTGTCTGTCTGGCCTCCAGGGGAAACTATGAGTGTGCATCTTCACATTTATACAAGGGGCTAGTGCTGCCTGTGAGGCCATGGCACATTCTGGAATGCCCAGAATTCCTAGAAGACAGAGACCACTGAAGCCAGAGGCAGAGAATTTATTCTTCAAGTTTTTTTCACCTATTTATCTATTTTTATCTTTCTGTTCTCATGTGTGTGCATGAATGTGTATGTGTGCATGTGTGTGTGTGTGTATGTGTGTGTGTTGTTGTATATGTAAATGCTGTTAGCACATGTCTGTGCTCACATGGGCGGACATGCATGTAGAGCTCGTAAGTGATGTCAGGAGTAGTTCCTGGTCAGTCATCCACCTTATCCTATGAAGCAGGGTCTCTCAATCAAACCCAGAGCTCAGGGATATGGATTTGGCAACTCTCCTCCAGCAGCTTTTGTGGGGATCCCAGCTCTGATCTGCCTTTGGAGGCTGGAATTCAGATGAGTGGCCATACCCACTGAGCTTTGACTTGGGTTTGGGACTCTGGCTCTCACCTTTGTGCAGCCATTATCTAATGAGCCATCATCTCCCTAGGTCACATCTTCAGTTTTTTACCTACCCCCATTTCAGTCTTAATTTCTCTCTAAATTTCAAATTCCTTAATGTTAAATAAATAAAACGGAGATGTGGATGCCATTTATTTGGCCTTGTGGGTTCTTGTAGACTTAGATGAAGGCACATCACACACTTGCGCTGTAGGAGGCATTTCTGCTAATAAAGGAGGCATCACGGACTGCAGGAACAGTGCAGGGGAACTCCGATCACAATGGAATGATTATAGAGAACAACTGGATTTATCAATGTGTGATGATCTAGAAAAAAAAATGGTATTCTTTAGCAGACGTAGTTTTTCCTTAGGAAAACTGTTTTACATGATGGAAAGAGACACTTGGACTGCAGGGCCACCCCTAGCTAGTTTGAGTGTTGGCTGCCCCAAAATGTTTCCAGGTACATGGATTTTGGCAAAGAGACTGGCGTTCGAGGTGAATGAAGTGCTATTAAGAGCTAGAGACCTAGGCTTCTGATGCAGTCAAAAGGGCAATGGTGATGTAAAGACCCCAGATCCTGGTTTCTTTCTTTGCATGGTAAGTTATTTTATGTGTGTGTGTGTGTTTCTGCTTTCCAGGCCATCAAGAAGCCATAGCTGTGTGCTTACACATCCAGACCCATCGGACTGTCAATGATAGCCTGTGTGACATGGTTCACCGTCCTCCACCAATGAGTCAGGCCTGTAACATGGAGCCCTGCCCGCCCAGGTATGTGCTGTCTCATACAGCTAGGTTAGAAATGGTGTCTGGACAGTAACAGTCCCTTTCAAAGAGAAACTTGCTGTATGTAAGACTCACAAACTTATCAAAGTAGATCATCCAAGCCCGTTCAGAGTTCCCATCTGCTCTACTTATGCGGTGGCCCCAGTTTCTTTAGGGTACATACAAGGGCAACTTAGCTGGGCAGAATTCCTCTTAAGCCTAACTTTTATTTCCATCAAACATCAATGGGCGTAAACTGGCCTGCTATTATGCAAATCAGCCAGTGTGTTCCTTTCTTCCTCCTGGTCTCAAAGGAACTTCTCCCTCTGATGATGACCCAGCATCTGAGGGAGAGGTGGCCTGGACTCACAGCAGGTGTGACATTATCTGTGTTTGCGGAAGGCTCAGTGGTCTACTTGTTCCCTGAAACTCCCACAGATATGCTACTACCTTCCTGTGCTGGTTAGCCTTTGTCAACTTGACACAAATTAGAGAAGGGGACCTCAAATTAGGAACTGCCTCCATCAGATTGGCCTGTGAGCATGTTTGTGGTGCATTTTCTTGATTAACAACTAATGTAGGAAGGCCTAGTTCACTGTGGGCAGGGCAACGCCTGGGCAGATGGTCCTGGGTTGTATAAGAAAGCATGCTGAGCAAGCTATAGGGAGTGTGCCAGCTCCTCCATGGTTTCTGCTTCAGTTCATCCTTCAGGGATGGGTAGTAACTTGAAAGAAAACCCAAACAAACAATCTCTCCTCCCATCACTTTCTGTCAATGCCATTTCACCATAACAATGAAGCACACACAGACATCTTTACTTCTAACTTGCCTTGGGTCTCACATTGTGGGGTATTAAGTGTCAGAATCTGCAAAGAACAGGTAAAGGTGCTTTATTATGGGCTCTTTTATTGTAAGATGACTGTAACCTGCTTCCTTCCTTGTAAGAACTTGGGATTTTAGCCCTCTGTCCCTGGGTGTTACTGGCTATAGATGATTATAACTCAGCATCGTTGGTTTGTCACACATGCCTTTTCCAGTGTAGCCGCAGCTGTCCTTTTCCTGTGTCCACCTTTATCATGTCAACCACTCTTCTGCAATAAATTAGATGCCAAAAAACTGAGAGAGTCCACTCCATCACTTCTCTCTCTGCTGAAATCTTAATAATTATGCTGTCCACTTGCTAAGCTGCCATCGCCCACTAAAAGCAGGTTAAGCGATGTCTAGGAGTCAAAGTGATAAAGGAAGGTTATTGTGTCCTCTTTCTGCCATGCTGGAGAACCTAAGTGTGTTTTATGAGCATCCAGGAAATAAGTTGGAGATGTACATTCTTCCTTCATGAGCCTTGTCCTCAGAGAAAAAAACAGCTCAGATGCCTCATGCTTGGTAAAAGCTTACCTACAATAAGACAAAACAGTGGTTTTGCCCATCTCTACATTTCTGACCTTGTTGTTCTCTGTCAGAAATACTAGGAACTTCTTGGTGGCTCTCAGAGCCATCTTTCTGGTCTCAGATGGGATAATGCAGTAAAGACCCACGGCTTTGTACTGCCAGGCAAGATGAGGCTCAAACAGCACAGGGAAGTCTCTTCCCATTGCCTCACATTCGCATCTTGGTGACTGCATTCCAGGGTGATCCACACTAGAATGCTCATTCCAGAACAGGCAAGAAAAATGAAAGGGAAAGTTCGGTCTCACTGCCAACCAGGACACCCACTGTTATCAGCTGCATCCAGAGCTTTTCATGAGTATCGAACACAGTCAGTTTTTCATGTCCAAGGATTCAACATTCAAAGAAATCTTAAACAAAAGCATTGTTTTAATGGCCAAGGAGTATAGCTCAATATAGAGGGTTATGTAACATCTATGTATATCTAACATATATAAGGCCTTATGTCTGATCTTTAGCCTTGTGAAAATTTGCATTATTTATCCCACACATATCCAAGTGTATTGGCTAATCTTGGTTGTCATTTAGACCCACCTGGGAAAGGGAAATATCAGTTGGGCAGTTGTCTCCATCAGATTAGCCTGTGAGTATGTCTGTGGAACATTTTCACAATTGCTGACTGATGTAGGAAGACCGTCTACTGTGGGCGGCATTATCCTTAGGCAGGCAAGCTTTGGCTCTATAAGAAATGGGTAGCTGATCTAGGTGATCTTGGGTGTGGAAGCAAGCTAGTGAGTAAACTGTACTCCTCCATCATCTCTGCTTCAGTTTATACTTCCAAGTTCTTGCCTTGAGCTCCTGCTCTGGCGTCCCTCTATGAGGGACTAGTTAGTGTTAAGACAAAATAAACCCTTTCCTTGTCAAGTTGCTATTGGCCATGTGTTTATCATAGCAACAAAAAAGCAAGCCAAAGCACCAGACTCATTATCTCTTGTCACTATTTTCCAAGTAATGTAACAGAGCATCTTTTTACACGGTGTTCACATTGTACCAAGTACTATGGGTAACCTAGAGATGACCTAAAAGTACATCAGATGGTGAGAAGGTATACAAAGGTAACACCATTTTATATAAGGGACTTGGGAAATCGTGGATTACAGGTGTCTTCTAGGGAAGGATGTTGTCTTGGAATACTTGGTATAGGTACAGAGGATGACTTAATTTGGGGTAGCATGGAGTGTGAATCCTAATGGAAGAAGTCATTCGGAGGAATAATGCTTGATACTAAGTGGGCATACCTTAGCAAACAAAGTGACTTTTACAGTCTTCTTTGTTTTCTTCTCATTCTAATATTGAAATCTGAATCAAATCTTTTTGGAAAAGCAGGGATTTCCTGTGAACCCACAGGGATATCATTGTCCCTTTACTGTGTATAGACAAAAATGTCATTCTTCATGAATACAGTTGAATATGCTTCTGTATCTATAGACATAAAGATAATTCCAGAGTTATAAAGATAACTCTGTAGTGTTTTGCAGAAATGCTCAGAGCATAGCCCTGCTTTCTGCACTGTGCTCATCTGTACATCAGAGCTCAGTCAGGGGTCCTGAGAGTCTCACAACACATACAGGCATCTTCTATGAGCTTTAAATGTGTCAAGCAGTGGGATGAATTTATAACTACTGTCTGTGCTATGTCATACTTTTCTCTGCTACTTTAGTCAATAAATTCACATCCATTTAGAGACGTGGTAATGGATATGTAACATAAAAATAACCTTGGTTTCTGAGTAGGAGAACAGAATTATGGGTTCTTAGATTGTTGGTAACTTGCCCAAGAACACGTAGTAAATAAATTGCATGATGCAAAGTCAAAACACAGGAATGGAGATTTCTCATTAAGTACTATCTAGTCCAAACTCTGCCTTTTCCAAACCACAAAAAGGAAGCTGCTCCTAGCAGAGCCAATCTCCTGGTTTCCAGCCCTTGCTGCCTGCCATTGCCTCTCTCTACACCGGCCAGCATACACTTTCTCTCTGTGGAAAGATGACTATAAAATTTGTGCAGATTTTAAATGGTGCCTACGGAAAGATGAACCATGAAGTTCTCATAGCCATTAACTGAGACAAGTCAAAAGAAGAGAAGAGGGGACAACCCGTGATGCTGGAGTACTGTCTCTCTGTATGTCACGTCATATTGCCGTGAAGCTAGTTTTCACCAGAGCTCTGTTCACTGTTTCTTAGTCCAGAACACTGAAAAGGAAGATGTGGAGGCAAGTAGACTAGGCAACAATAAAACCGAGAAAAACAGAATGTTCCACAGCCTGAAGGCACATCCTACGAGAGCAATTGCATTACCACAGGATGAAAGGATGCCTCAGAACATTGACAGAATTCTTCACTTTCTTCTTTAAAAAAATGATGTTTGTGGGTATGTAGATTGTTGAGTGCAAGTGCCCTGGGAGATCAGAAGAGGGTGTCAGATCCCCTAGAACTGGAGTTGCAGGTATGCTTGCTGATACGGGTTTTAGGAACTAATGTCAATGCTCAGAAGTGAACTCATGTCCTCAGCAAGAGCAGAAGAGTTGAGAGAATTCTCACTTTCTAACTTGAGGGTAGCTATAGTGTGACTTCCTCATATGGAGATTGCTGGTTGACTTTCTTTTACCTGGGCACTTAAGTTCACTTTCTTTAGTTGGCATAGGCGTAGATTCCTGGGGCTGCCTTAACAAAGTGCAGTAGACTAAGTGGCTGGAAGAACAGAAATGTATCATCTCTCAGATTTGGAGATGTGAAGTTCAAAACCACAGAGTCAGCAGCATTGGGTCCTTCTGCGGGCCGGGAGGGTGAATCAGTTCCAGGCCTCTCTCCTTGCTCACAGCCTCCAGCAGTCTGTGGCTCGTGAAGAACATTCTTCCTGTGGTTTCGTATCTCCTTTCCTCGGCATGTCTGTGTCCAGACTTCTCCCTCCCATAAGACACCACTCAGGTTGTCTCAGGCCTGTTTTAATGACCACCCCTTAACTTAACCATCTGCAAAAACTATTTGCAAATAAATTCTCCATTACAGATGCTAGAAATTACATAATTTCAGCGTCTTTGGGTGTCACAGTGTATAAAATTTTTTGTGACCCTCACTCTAATCCTTGAATCACATCTTTGATGACCACTGCCCTAAACACAGACACACACACACACAGACACACACACACACACACACACACACGAACATGTGCACGCACACGCAAACACTCGAATGCACATGCATGCTCAGCCTCAAAAGTATCAGACTGTCTCTTACTGGCCTGAAGAATCATTCAAATTTGGGAAATACAGGATGTGTTAACTGTGAATCACATTCTCACGGTGGTCAAGTAACTCATTAACTTAATCCATCCAAAGCTGGGCCCTATCTGTGGGGAGACAGAGTCAGATTTGGTGAAGATGTCAACCTTTGACAGAACCATTCATGAGATAAAAGCGGGGTGAGTTTAGTTCACGGTGTCCTTCCTTAGACCACCAAACCACAGAAGACTTGACAGCTAATCTGAAAGATGATTTTTTAAGGCCACTGAGGGATGTTTGCTGGTTTGTTCCTGCATCTGTCCCGATGCACAGCACCGCTTCCTGCCTCACTGCCTTAGCCAGAGTTCTTACTCACCCCATCCTGAGCAACACATGTCACAGAGCTACCATGCTAGAAAGAATGGAGCAGACAATATGCTTTGGCCACTCTGCAAAATTAAGAGTCTGTTTTTTAAAAAATGGAAATATTGTCCCTTATTTCAGAGTTGTGGCTTTAATAACCTTTTCAAAGATTGAGAGTTATGTTGGAGAAAACCCAGGGGAGGCAAAGTTTCCATGCCAAAATAAAGGTAAGTTTACAAAAATGTTTTAGGTTCTAGAAACCAGTGGTGTAGGAATAACAGGAACAGGGGATTGCATAATATTTTCCATATAAATATTTACAGACTCCAAGGGCAATGGCAGTAAAATATCACCCCAGGGTGAAACTTACCACTGAGACTGGGGTGGACAGTCAGTGGACCTTTATTTACCCTAAGGCAAATGCACTTGATGTATTAGCCAGGGGTGCTGAGGGGGGCGGGCCTTGTATGCTTCTATGCTCTTGTGAAGTTGCTTCCCCAGCCCTGTCCTGTCACTGCTGCATGATTGCTTTTCTGCAGAGTTTACTTTTTCCAGGAGAGAGCCAGAAGTTTGTAGAAAAACGCAGGGTTACATAACAGTCCTGCTGGTCTGAAGACGGCCTTCTCTTCTATCAAGAGTCAGCACCTCGGGAGAGGGAGGTACTGAAGCAGCAGGAAAAAGTGATGTGGTTTTGCACCAATCTGTTACTTATTTCTTGAATTAAAATATGCATGAGTGTACACACACAGCACACACACACACATACACACAAACAGTTGCTCTCTTTCTAGATAAAAGTAGTTCCATCTCCTGTCTGTTGGGGCTATAATTGATTTTTCTAGTTGCATACTTTTGGAAGATAATCATGCTGAAGTCATTCCTAATAATGTTTGTAAGTTTAGGCTGAATGGTTGTAATAGTGAAAAACACACTTCCTAAATAATTGGATATGTAGTCATATTGCCAACAAAATAGTGTGTGTGTGTGTGTGTGTGTGTGTGCATGTGTTCGTGTGATTTGTAGACTTTTCTCATGCCCAAGGCTACAGACACTAAGGTATGATTAACTTCCAGTTAAAATAGTATTGGAGCCTCACGGTTTGCTCCAAATACAGACCATTGGTATATCTGCTATAAAAGGGAGAAATTAAAATGATAAATCCAATGCAACCCAATAAAAGAGCTATGCAGTCTTGCAAAGAAGCAGAGTATGGAGAGAGGAGAAGACAGGCCCTGTGGCGTCTCTTTGTAGACTTGAGGCTCCATTGTAGTTTAGCAAATGAAAGTTCAGTTCATATGAGACAGAGAAAGGAGAAAGGAGAGAAGGGAAGAGGATAGAAGAAGAAAACAAAGAGAAAGAGAATCTCCTACTTCCTTCAAAATGCACCCTAAAGTTGAAATTCCAAAGCACAAGAGGCAGTATGATACTAGCAAAATTAGTCAACAGACTCAACATTTGGAAGAAGAACTTACTCCAGGTGAAATTAAAATACAAAAGCAAGGTGGAAAAGACAGGTTATCAGCATCTTTGTGGCTAGAAATAAATTGATATTACCCATATAAATAATTAGAAATCATGAAACAGAGATAGGCACAAATGGATGAAGAGTAGTTGGGTATTACAAAGAAACAATTAGAAAACTAGAAACAAAGAGTCAATGAAGATAGAAACTATGTTACGGAAGAAATATTGGCACTCATCATAATTTCCTGTCCACTGTGAATGAGCAGCTTCTACTGTCTACGTGCTCCTGCTGCCATGGTGTTCCCCTCAGCACCAGCCCAGAAGCAGTGGTGCCAAAAACCATGAGCTCAAACCACTGAAACTGTGAGTCAGAATGAACCCCAAGGACTATGCTCTTGAAGTCTCACATGGGAGTGCTGATGTTGGCAACAGAAAGAGGGGGCTGGGGTCCCATCAGCCCTCCAAAGACCTGCCCCGGTGACTCCACCCCTTAAAGGTTCCATGACCTGTTAATGGTGCCAAGCTGGGGACCAAACCTTTAACGTACAGACATTCTAACCTGCTTCTTATTCTACTTCTATGCTTGACTTATTAGTTCTTCACTAACAAACTTCCTTTCATAAATAAATGTTTTGTCCTTTGTATCATATCACAGGGTACTATCGTTTCATTTTTCATTTTCCCCGAAAAAAAAAAAGCAAAATGTTTATTATAGAAAATTAGAAATAAGAAAATTAAAAATTACTTTTCAGTATATTCTTTTGAGTGAACTTGTTTTTCCTCTGAAAACAAACACCTATATGATGAATGAATATAATTCAATCAGAAAAAAAAAAACAGAAATATGATACTCAGAGCTGGATGGCTGTGTGCTTCTCTCACACACGAGAGGTGTTTGGTTCACTGCAGTGACTCGCACGTGTACTGTGTGTAATTACTGAGTGTCCACTTCAGCATTTAATGATGCTGCGTTGCATGGTAAGCAGGTGTCTCCCTCAGTGCTTAAGACTTTATGACCTTGTTTCACTTTGTGAAATTCATTGTTTTTCTTTTCTGCATTGCAAAACACCCTAGAGGAGCATCGTTTTACGGTATGTTTTGAGCATTTTAAAATTTCTCGCTCATGACATATCTCTGTGGTAACTAGTTAAGAATTCGTGTTCCCTAAAAATCAAATATCCACAAGTAAAATAACCATAACGTCTCGCATCTCTCTAATAAGATGGGGCAAAGGCTCTAAAAATGGTATTTTCCAGCACTTCAGGAAATGGGGCGTGTAAGCTTCGGGCGGGGTGCAAGCTGCAGGAATCTTCACCGAAGAAACTTGGAAATATGAATCAAATGCTGCTGCTGTGGTTTTTCATTTTTCCAGCTGTTTCCCTAGGAAACTTGATTTTTCTTATTAGAAAGTAATCGCATTATATATGTGCTGCAAATCCAACCCTAACATAAAGGAATTTTCTCAAGGATATTACAAACAATGAATCCAGGTGCCCTGAACACTTCCTGAAATGTGTCTGTCAGCATTTTAAAAATCTCTTCTGGTGCCTCTGTAAATCATCTTTGCCTTGGGACTCAAAACCAAGTCAAAGTTTTAGTTTTGATGGATGGTGTCAGGGCAGGGTGGGGAAAGGAATCTACTCTGTGTCACTCAGGGTCGCGCCAAACAAGTGAGATCTTTAACCACTTCCCTGGCATGCCTTCCCTTTAAATGTCATATTTCTTTGTGTTGCTCACATATACTTACAGAGATAATGCAGTTTGGAACATATACACAGTAAAAAAAAAGTCAAGAGCAGTGGTTCTCAGTCTTCCCAATGCTGCAATCCTTTAATAAAGTTCCTCGTGGTGTGGTGACCTCCCCCCCCAACCAAAAAAATTATTTTGTTGCTACTTCACAACTTTAATTCTGATTAGGAATTGTAATGTAAACTACAATTCTGATATACGATCCCAGAGTGATCATGACCCACAGGTTGAGAACCACTGGTCGAGGAGCCAGAGAGAAGCTTGAGATCATTTGTGTTTGTTGTCTTTTGCCTTGTTGGGAGGTTCACCTTTCCTCAGTTGCTTTTGCCTTTTTCCCCCACTTGGCTTTTGATACAGATGGCACATGGGCTCTTGGGGAGCCTGTTCAGCTACCTGTGGTGTTGGAATCCAGACACGAGATGTATACTGCCTACATCCTGAGGAATCTCCAGCCCCTCCGGAGGAATGCAGAGACGAAAAGCCTCATGCCTTACGAGCATGCAATCAGTTTGATTGCCCTCCCAGCTGGCATATCGAAGAGTGGCAGCAGGTACAGCAGCCTGGCAAACCATGATCCGTTCTACCTGTGATGATAGCGGTGGCCCTGCTTTGCATTAACAGAAAGTAAGCCTCCTGCTTCACTGTCTCTTAGTGTTCCAGAACATGTGGTGGGGGAACTCAGAACCGGAGAGTCACCTGTCGACAGCTGTTAACTGATGGCAGCTTTTTGAATCTGTCCGATGAACTGTGCCAAGGACCCAAGGCATCGTCTCATAAGTCCTGTGCCAGGACAGACTGTCCTCCACAACTGACTGCTGGAGACTGGTTGAAGGTAAGAGCCACATACAGCATCTCTTGCTCTGCTCCTTCTTTGTTCCAGCTGCTAAATATTTCCTGAAGAGCTCAGATCAGCACTAGTGAGAAACTGGCGCAAAGCCAAGGCATGGTCACTCAGAAGTTGCTTGTGAACCTGGTAAGTGCATGAAAGATGCTCAGTTGCTCTTTCCTAATCACTACCCCCAGTGTGTGTGTGTGTGTGTGTGTGTGTGTGTGTGTGTGTGTGTGTGGTTTATGTCTTGGTGTGTGTTTGTATTTCTTTCACAGACATATGTATATGCACACAATCTTATGGTAAAAGCCTTCAAGAAGTTTTAATTTCTGAATTTTTATTATTTCAAAAAGTTTGAAAGATTTAAAAACATTTTAAGTATATGTGGTGTGTGTGTGTGCACAGGTGTGTATGGAGCCAGAGATATATATCCCTGGATTGGAGTTACAGGCATCAGTGAGCTACCTAACATGGGCACTAGGAATGGAACCTCTATCCTCAAAAAGAGCACTATGTACTTTTAACCACTGAGAAGTATCTCACCCTGCTTCAGACTTCGTGTTTCTTTATTAAAAGTCTAAGAAACTTGGTTGAGCTTCCCCTTCACATTTTTAATCTTTACCTTTATAATTGATATTTGTTAGAGTCAAGGAAATACATGATACCTGGATTCAGATCATTCTATCTATGTTACTCTACTGATATATTGACCTTGACTTATGTGTATTAACTATTTATACTATGGTAAGTATTAGCTTGTAATTGTTCATTCTGAATTGAACAGTTGCATTTCCATAGCCTTACATGTTTGGTCACTCAAACAACAGACATTTACTGAATGCTGTTGTATTGATTGCTGGAAGCACCAAGAATGAGAGACAACCGAGAACACAGTCTTAGGTGAACTCACTTTAAGAAGGCACATAGATGAAATACCACTCATAGTCATGTAGAGAGGCCCAATATAATATAATATAATATAATATAATATAATATAATATAATATAATATAATATAATATATATATATGTATATATATATGTATATATATATATATATGACTATGGTGAATAGAGAAACCTCTATTCCTACTTCAGACCTAGGAAACTATGTAGAAGATGTGGCTTTAATGTTGAATTTGAAGAAATGAGGGCAACTCTGTGGAAATGGGACCAGCGAATATTCTAGATAGCATGTGACACTTTCGAGATCATGAGTCTCATGGGGTTTGAGAACAGGATGCATTAAGGAAGTGAAGGGAAGTGAGCTGGATAGTTGAGGCTGTAACCAATAAGAAAGGATTTGGATCATTCATATGTATCCCGGTGGTCCTCAAAAGTTTGACAGTATTTGAATATTCAGAAGCAGCCTGGATCATGGTTACAGCAAGAAGACATGGGAGACAGACGCTCTAGAAGCTAGAAGTTAGATCTTGACGACTGGGAAATAGTGAAGCTGTTGGCATAGAGAAGAGTAGCCAGTGTTTTTCTCATTACTAAGAAATGATTTACTTCTGTATGAATAAATAATTCTGTGTACAGCTCGAATACACATAAAACTAGTATAACAGGAAATCTGTATGGAAACCCCACAGTAATGTGAAGTGAAATATGAAATGACAGTTTTAGGCTGGGAGGAGTTAATGGGAAGATTTGGGTGTGCATGTGATTAAAATATATTGAATGACATTTTAAACAAATTAATGAAAATATTTTAAGTACAGTTTTGAGTCTTGGGAAGTGTAACTGACACATTTGATCACTAACTTGACAGTGAATGAGCAAAAGAAGGGAGAAGTTCTAGATTTCTGTCCTAGGGAAGCTAATGGATAGTGTGGCACTGACCTTAAAGTTAGCTAGAGAAAGGAAAGAAAGACACAGAAGGTGTTACAAACGTGAGAGGAGAAAATAAGTTCCATTTTGAAACACATCCATCTTGAGGGTCCTTAAAGGTCTTAAAAAGAATTGCAGCCTAGGAGGGATTTGTGCCGAAGTTGTGAGTGTAGTGGTCATCAACCTGTAAGTGCTTGTTTTAGATGATGGATATCAAAGCATCTAAATCTATATTTTCAACAGTTACCTAAAGTAATTAATAGGCCTCTAAAGAGGTAGCAGCACTGCTCTTTAATGTCCTCTAATCACTCATTTTAACAACAACAAAAAAAAAGAACATGAAATAAAAATAAAACAATCAGGATTGCAAAAGGAAAGGGACAGAGGTAATTTTCACATAAACGGCATAAGGGGCAAGGCCAAACGAAACTAAATAGCAGAAACTACAAAGACAGCCACTAGGTGGTGAGAAGGAAGAGATGTAGGGCCAAGAGCCACTGAGCACGGAAACCAACAACACATACCCAGCCAAAGAAATTATCCTACTCTGATTAGAACCCTGAGTAAAGTGAGTGGGCGCCAGTGAACTCAGCAGAAGTATGTGAATGAAGAATGACCACACAGACCTCCCACAGACCTTCAGAGAATGTGCTAGAAACATCTGTAAGGAGGAAAACAAAGGATGAAGGGAAAATGAATGTTCGTTTCCTTAGGACCATCCAGAGAAAACAACCTTGAAACTGTGGCTAAATTGTGGGCGACATTTTAACACCAGAGGCCAGAAGGAGTGCTCAACATGAAGATAATAAAACATTATGAAATACTCTACTGCCTTACACTTATAATCTTTAAAATAATAAGGCCAATCATCTATGTATATGGGAGCATCAGCAAATTGCAAGGATCAATAAAAGGCAATAGTATCAGCACATCAACGTAATAAAATTTTTGTCCTTGAATCACATGAAAATATAACTTAGTGTTACAAAATGAGATGAAGGAAACTAAGAAAACTACAGGAGTAAATTAAAATATAAGATCTAATGAAGGAGATCAATAGAAATAAAGTAGTGTAAAAATATAACAAACAGGCTTCAGGAGAGAATTAGAAAACTAAGGGTGAGTTTCTTTCAAAATTTATGCTTAACTAGAAAGAACTCAGGAATGACTAAACATAGATATATAATTAAAAATATGTTCAAAGAATCAAACAGAAGTAAAAATGATATATATGAAAAGTAAAGGAAAAAATAATGTGATAAATATGAATCACCAAGAAAGAAAATCACCAAATAATAGGATAGAACAGAATAAAAGGCCTAAATTGCCACATTGAAGGAGTATTCTCTATTCCTGGGAAACTTGGGTATAATGACAAAAACTGGAAATAATCATTATTAAGACAGGTCTTAGTAAAATGACTCTACTTTAAAGACAAAAAAAATGATATGTGGTTTTTTGTACCCAGACAGGAGGATCAAGTTGCTTATTAGAGAAAGAAGACTGTACTAGCATCAGATATCTCAACAATACTACTCTGTACTGGAAAACAAAAGAGTAGCATAATTAAGATTAATGTGAGTGAACAATTTTATACCCTGCCCAACTGACCTTCACATTGAAAGCCCTTAGACAAACATTCACAGAGATGCAAGAATTTAGGGTATGTTATTACTGAAAGGTCTTCCTGGGGTATCTACCAAACATCTTCAGTGAAATTATAGAAGTTTCATCACAAGGTTGAGGCCCTATGTGTGATAATTGAGGGCCCAAAATATGCCACCTCTCTCATAGTCCTGAACATTCTCTAAGTCTTCTATACAATAAATGGAATTACAAATGATCCTACCCATACAAAATGGGGGTTGGGAGGAGCATCAGACATACCCCCATCATTAGAGATGTCTCATGAAAAAAGTTTGATAGTTGTTTTGCTACCATGTTATGTGAACAAATTGGTTCAGTGTAATCCAAAAGATGTCACCATCATTAGGTCCAGAGAAAGATGGCTTAAAAGTGAGGTCTGAGATTTTTGTGGCAATTAAAAGAAAAGAGAGAGAGAGATGGAAAGACAACAGGAGCAGACAAGGAGGAGCCAAGAACAAAAATAAAACCTAGTTTGAAAATGGTTAACTTATTTTTTTTACTTAAAATATTTATACAATGTATTCATTGTATTATTTCCCTCCCCCTTCCCTTCTCAGATCCTACCTCCCCCCCAACTTCTTCATGTTCTCTCTCTCTCTAACTCTCTCTCTCTCTCTCTCTCTCTCTCTCTC
>NW_021620849.1:4876777-4892776 GCF_004785775.1 Grammomys surdaster
TCTCTCTCTCTCTCAGTCTGTTTGTTTCCCCCTCTCCCTCCCCCTCCCCCTCCCCCTCCCCCTCCCCCCTCCTCTCCCCCCACTCCAAAACAAAAATGAAAACAACAACAACACAAAATAAAAAGTTCACAAAACCCATGGAGTTAGTTTTGTGTATGCTATCTGATACATGCATTAAAGAAATTTAAGTAGAATTAGCACATAATGGGTAAGACAGTACCCTGACTAGAGATCATACATCACCACGTAAAACCTCCAGTGCCAAAGGGATCTCAAAGACCTCTCCCCAAGCATCACAGGCTATTGTCAAGGCTGTTGGTTACTCTCCATAACCTCATGATAAGTTGTACTGCTGAAGATAAACTTAGTTATATCGTTGAACATGGATAAATTGACCTGGTACCCAGCTAAAAGCTTCATCCTTACTGACTAGCATTCATGATGCTGGAAGATACATTGCATACTAATAAAGAACAGTGATCATTGATATCATCCAGCTACAAACCCTGAGACAAACCCAGAAATCTACTGGCAAGGTATAGTGGTACAAATAGTGAGACAAACCTCATGAGAGTAACCAAACACTTTTTGTTTGGATTTAAGGCCCAGTCGGTAAGATGGAGCTCATACTTGTTACTGCTAATGTGGCCAAGAAACTGAGAATAGATAGTCATGGGCCTTAGTGAAAAACCAACTACCGTTATTCTGCTAAAGAAACATAAAATGACATATTATTATATCCACAGATCAGTGCCTCCCTCTACCCTTATTAGAAAAGCTTCTTGCAGTAGATGGAAACTAACACAGAGACTCACAATGTGCACAGAGAGACTTTGGAGCACTCAGTCCTAAATGATGTGTGTGTGTGTGTGTGTGTGTGTGTGTGTGTGTGTGTGTGTGTGTGTTAATAAGTATACATAATAAAATTGTGCACTATGTAATAAAGTTCAAAAATAAATAGAAACTAACACAACCAAAGATTGCTTCACGAGCAATAACAACAAAATAAGAAATTGTGATTAGAGAGATGATACAGTTGCTGGAATAGATGCCATGAAATGATTGGAAGGGGAGCCACCACGCCAGATGGACGTTGTCCTTTAGAAGCACTGAGGCTGTGGAAGGCAGGCACGCACACTGCCTCACCAGTGTTTGTTAAAGGAACTTCCAATATTGAGATCAAACAGGAACTGTCGGCCTTCTTCCATAAGCATTCATGAGCAGATCATGGGCTATTAGATGCTAAGAAAATACAAACTGGAAGACGGTGGCCTACCTGGGTGTTCTCTTAACTAAAAGATGTGATGGTCTAAGAGCAGAAGAGGTAAACAGAATAAGGAAAGCCCCTTATTTGCCAAGAGCATTCAATGCAGGGAGACAAAGGAGCAGGATCTGAGGGATGGAAGGCTTGACAGAGTGTTCTCTCCGTAATGGTTGCCCTTCGTGTGAAGAGGCAACAAGAGTAGGTCAGAGAATCATCTGACATGCCTTCTTGACGAACCCAGAGGACCAAAATGTTGTAAAGTTGACTCAAATCTCAGACTCTAGAAATTCAAGCACTTTATTTTTTTAAGGAAAATAAGTGGTGAAACATTAAGTATAAAATTTAAAACTAATAAACTAGCAATTGGTTGAGTAGAACAGAGTGTAAATGCCAGAAGTCTTGACATCACCTGGATGACATAATAGATAAACTGGGAATTTGGAAGGAAGTGGTATAACTAAAGTGGGCTTACTTTCTTGCCTTACTTAGCAGAAGGCCCTAGTTATTCTCTCAAGGTAAAAAAAAAAGTCATTAAAATAACTAAGTTTCATGTTTCTTTACTCTTCTATTGTAACTTCAAAGTACTCCTTTTGAAATTAATTATGTTTTTTTTTTAAAAAGAAAAAACAAACCTTCAACAGCTTCCGTAATTCTTTTCAGTTTTCCCATAATGCACTTAATAAAGCTGCATGAGTGCTTTAAATTAGAACTGCATGTACCTGAGGTGATCACTGAGTATTAATGTTACTTTGTAAACAGAAGTTTGGGTCATTCTTGAATGGAGTCTTTCTGTATTGTCCAGCTTTGCATTAACACAGCAATATACCAATTAACCCGTGGAAAGATTTACATAGTTCACACTTTAGGGAACTTCAAAGACACTGGTGCTTGCATCATTCACCTCTGGAGAGTGTGGCGAGCAACACTGGTACGGGTGAGTGGTCACATCTCAATCCAGGAGCTGGGGGCATAAATAGGAAAGGTCTGTGGGTCTCTTTTAAGGGTGGTCTCCCAGGGACCTAAGGAGCCTCCCTTCAGATCCCACCCCTTTAAGGTACGGCTTCTTCACATTAGCACCACTCTAGGGACCATGTCTGTACATACGGGTCTTAGAAGACTTTCAAATTATACCCAATGATACATTTCCCCTCATTTTATTTGGCTTATCGATAACATAGAATGTGAAGTGTGTGCTGGATTGGGGGAGGAATGTTTAAGGCAGGGTAAACATGTCTGTCTCCTCAAATGTATATCATTTCTTTCAGGCAAAACAAAAAAATTCCTCCTAACTTTAATAAATGTACAATCCATTCTTGCTATGTGTAGTCAGCCTACTGGATGATAAGACACCAGAACCTCCTGCTCCTACCTACCTGCAGCCTAGCAGCTACTTATCCGCCCTCCCCATCCTTCTGCCCCCCGCCCTGACTCTCCAGGCTACAGACTTCTTTCTTATATTGGCATTTGTCACTCTGTGCTGGCTCATTTTGCTTAACATAATGACCTAATGACATAATGACCAGTTTCCATCCGTGTTGTCACAGGTGACAGGGTTCTGTTCCTGTGTCAGAATGTGTATTCCATGATACAAATGCACCATGGTCTCTTTATCCACTTATTGCTGATGGACTCTCACGCTTTCCTCTTTCAGCTGCTGTGAACTGCACACACATGGGAAGGCAGATTCCTTTTTGACATACAGATTTCATTTTCTCTGTATGAATATCCACTGGTGGGATTGCCCGAACATGTGGTAGATCTATTTTTTTTTTTTTGAGAAAATTCCATACTGTTTCCCATAATGGTTGCGGTAATTTACATCCTGTGCAGCGATGGAGTGCCAGGGTCCCTTTTTTCCACACCCTTACCAGCACTTGTTACCTTTTGTCTTTTTGTTGAAAGTCTGTCCTACAGGAGTAAGGTAATATCTTACTGTAGTAGAGTGAAAATCATTCATGTGGCCCTTGGTCATTTGAATGTCTTCTCTTAAAAAGTGTCTATTTAAGTGAATTACCCATTTGGTAATAGTGCTACTTGGATTTGCTCACTGTGATTTATGAATCGCTCATACGTACTAAGTGAAACCCTCTTCTCAAAGACACAGGATATAAACCTTTTCTCTCCTTTTGGGGGTCATCTCTTCACTCTGAAAATCATTTCCCTTCCTTTGCTGTGCAAAAGTCTCATTTGACTGTAAAGCTGCTTCCTGTCCCTTTAGGGACATATCCAAAAGTTCTTGTCTATTCCAGTGCACAGACATGTGTGCTCCTCTGTTTTCTCTAGTTGCTTTCAGGTCTTAGGTTTTTCTCTTTCCTCTGTTTTGAGTTGAACATCTTTATAGCAGGTAAGAAGTAAAGATCTAATGTGTGTCCTGTATGCAGATGACAAGTTCCCCAGCAGCACTTACTGAAGAGATCATTGTTTCTCTAGTTGCATGTTCTTGGCATCTTTGCTGAAAATCAGTTAATTGTAGATGCATGGGTTCAGCTTTAGTGTACACCCTTACTCTAGGTGTTTATTTTTATATTAATTCTGTCCTGCCTTGACTAACAGAGCTTTGTGGTTCATATTGAAGCTGCGTACTGCAGGGCCTCTTCCCTTCCATTTTCTCAAGATTGATTCCATCACCATCATCACCATCATCACCATCATCATCATCATCATCATCATTTTTTACAAACTTTAGGATTTCTTACAGTCCCATGAAGACATTTTGAAGGGTATGGCATTAGGTTTGCATTTTGAAGGAATGACTTCAGGTGTGCAGATTGCTTGGGGTGATGTGCACATTCTACAATATTCATTCTTCAGATCTGAGACAGTGGATTCTCTTTCAGGTTTTTGTGTATCCATCTCAATGATTTCCATCAATGTTTTATAATTTTCATCATGCCGATCTTTTACCTTTTGGTTAAATGTATTGTGAACTGCTTAATTTTTGTAGCTGCTATGAACAGGATTGCAGCAATGTTGATTTTTACATATCTGTCTTACACTCTCCGTTTATTATTGTTTTACCTCATAACTGTACAGAGAAAAGTGTATTAGAGGGCTGAGGAGGGCTCAGTCGATAAAGTATTTGCCATGCAAGCACGGAGACCTAGGTCAGATCTCCAGAATCTACATAAAAGCCAGATGTGCTAGTGTACATTCATAACCCAAGCATGGAGGAGGCGGAGACAACTGTATTCCCAGAGCTTGCTGGCCAAACTGTCAAGCCAATTGGTGAATTCTGAGCTGAGTGAGAAACAGTGTTTCAAAAAATAAGATGGAGATCAGCAGTGAAAAACTTGACCTCTGACCTCCACAAGCATGTGCACACACATGTGCATGCATGCGCACGTGCGCATGCACACACACACACTATACACACACAAAAAAATAAGTAGGTATCACTTTTAACATCAGAAATGAAATCATAACTTCTACAACAATAGCTCACTGCCAGTTACTTGCTAATCTCAGAAAGAAGGGACTAAAGAAAGAGAAAATAAGGAAAGGGGGAAATTAATGAAAAAGAAAAGAAAGGGAAGGGGGAGAAGTTGAAAAGAGAAGTTCTCTATATAGTGAAAATCGACCTTGGAGACTCTGCTGCCCCCTGCAGGCTGGCCTGTGCTGCCCCCTGCAGGCTGGTCTGTGCTACCCCCTGCAGGCTGACCTGTGCATGCTCAGTCTAACTAGCTACTCTCATTTCAGTGCTCTGTCACCTGTGGGGTTGGATTCCAGAGAAGAAAGCAGGTGTGTCAAAAGCTGACTGCCAAAGGCCGAAGAGTCCCTGTAGCTGAGATGCTGTGCAGGGACCAGCCGGGGCTCCCTCTTGTGAGACCATGCCAGATGCCCATGTGCAGCAGCAGTAAGTGTGCCACCACATCATCCATGAGTCAGCATCTTCCCTTCCCTTCTTATCCTCAGCCTATCTCAACTCCATGGGTAAAGCTGGCCAAGCAAAACTCCAACTTGCTTTCAGTGGTGAAAGGTAAATTGGGGGAGAGCTGGTTTTACGAACAGTCCGTTTTAAGGAATGTCTGGTCATGAAGTGTGCCTTGTAGGGATTAAGCTGAATTGCTTCTTGGCTTTCTTTGCCAGGAATGTATCTGTATTCACGATATTAAGAGTAGAAGGAGCTGAGTATTTGATGAAAGGTACTTTTTGAGATTTTTTTTCTGTATAACTCGGTATCAGTTACCATCAAAACATGCTTTTAATAAATAGGAGTTTGGGTATATTGCCAATTAACTATAAATCCTGAGCTTGCTGTGACGTTAATAGCACGCTTTCATTCTATTCAAAGCTAATCTGCATGAAGCTTATTAGTGTTTGTGAGATGATGCATATCTATACATTTACATATGTGTATCGTGTAGGTGTAGGCGAGACACAACCACTGAAATCAGGACTGTCACAGCAGCAGCCTCAAACAGGAGGCAGAAAGGTGGCACAGTAAGAAGGGAGTGGGGACCTGGAGGTGACAGCTTCTGGAGCCCATTCCTGCTTTTCTTTTTATTGTCTTCATTCCCCTATAAAATAGCACACATTACATCAGGTAGCCCCGCTGAGCTTGCCTATAGTGAGAAAAAAATCAGAAATGAACTATTGTTATTTTGCTGTTGCATGTGTGTGTATCCTTAGTTTATTGACATTGTCCCTGAAGAAACACACAAAACAAAGCAATCTAAGCATTAAGTTCATTTGAAAAGTAATGAGACTTGTCGACAACCTTCAACAGAAAGCACCTTTCATTTTTATCTCATTTAGTCTCCCTGGCAACGCTGAGAGTCAGACATTACCCTCATTTATAGACAAGGCATGCAAGACTGAAGCAAGACCTGAGTTTTACCCTAGACTCCATGACTGCCAATTGGACCCTTCGCCTGTTTGACCACAAGTCTGTCTGACTCTTGAGCCCACGCTCTTAGCTGCTGGTCTCTGCTGATTCATGGACACCAAGATTTTTTTTTTCTGGGAATAGTTTGAGAACATATTTTCAAAATCTTGACATTCTAAAACCCTAAGATTCCAAGCCTTAAAGTCTCTTGGAAATCAGGAATGTCTGTGGCAAAAGGCACGACATGGTGTTTGTTTTAGTCTCTTGCCTACCTGATTTTTATCAAGGTGACTAAGCTGTAAAGTGCCTTAGAGGGAAGGGAAATTAATGTCATAGCCAGCAGGCTCCTTAAAAATAGACAGAATACCATGTGGAGAATACATCGTGGTCGTTAGGACATGCGATAGACGGGATTGGATTATAAATCATTATGGCATTCAGGAGAGAGAAGAATTTCACAAGCGTTTGGGAGGAAAACAAAATGGGAAAAATCAGGCATTTTTCTTTTTTTGATATTTTATTTATTTACACTTCAGATGCCATTCCCCTTCTCCACCATCCCCCCCCATTAATCCCCTACCCCATCCCTCCTCCTCCTTTTTTGCCTTTATACTGTTTAAATTACAAACAAGTATTAAGGTCAGTTCTAGGTTGAGGAACTAGCAATACAATAGATGCAGATAGTCAAGGAACAAGCAAGACAATAAACCCAGATAGTCAAAGAACATGCACGACAATAAACAGAGTCCAGTAATCACTACTACGATCAATATTTCTAAGGGATTATCAGGATGATCAAAGTATCTGAGCCTACTTCCCTTGTCCTATCCCAAAGTCATTTTCATGCCTGAAGCCTACTTCTTTGTTCTAGCTTAAGATTTAGATTTCTGCCTGTAATTACTTCTTTGTTCCAGCCTAATGTTAGATTCCTTCCAAGCAGCCCATTTCCTTGTCCTTGGCCAATGTCAGATTCCTGCTAGGCAACCTCAAAACCTCTCCCCATCTCCCCCTTTTTATTGCATAAACCATACTGAGCCTGTCTTAGGTCGTTCTAACAAGAAAGCCTTCCTTTCCCATCATGGAATATTCATTATCATATGCACTTCTTAGGTTGGTTAGGCTCTGTGCAGAATCTTACCTGTCTTGGTTTGCCAGACTATTAGATTAATAACTCTGTCTGGGGGGTCCATTTTCAGTTTCAAGTCATGTACTTTGGCTGCCAACATGTTGATGTGGTTAGAGACAAGCTTTAACATGATCAGGAATAAAACTATTCACAGGACAAGAAGGGCTAGCATGATGAAGCTATATATGCCATTCCTGAGGTTTGATCACAATGGAAATACTGACCTCAGACCATGGATAATTTTATCACCATTATCTGCAGCATCAAAGTTCAACAGAGCAGCATTCTTTAAATTCATAATCTCACTATGCAAAGTTAAAACTCCCTGAGAGATGTTGGGATTATGCCAAATACCCTACAGGTGTCTTTAAACTTTTTCTAATTATAATGACAATCATTGTAAATTTTAGAAGTAAAACTACTCCAATGATATTTGTCATGATACTTGAGATGGCTCCAAACTCTTGAACCCTGAACCTCCTTCAGATAATTTGAATAGGTTATAGAGCATCAATCCGTTGTTCCAGACACCTGTATAAATCCTTTTGTCTACTCAGTACATTAGTAACATTTTTTGCTAGATGGTTAACAAAAATAGCTGTCTTAACTCCTTGTGTCAATGCTATTGCAGAAGCATTGATGCTAACAATTAATGAAATTAAAGCTGTTATACCAGCAATAATCAAGCCCAGTACCCTCTTGTTTCTGCTTAAAGCCTATCTCACTTCTTCCAGCATTTTCAAGCTTTTTTCTGATAATTGAGGTTTTCTAATACTCAGGGCAGTAAGACAAAAGCTGGTTGATAGACCCCCCTAACAGACATGCCAGGTTTCAACACACTATCACAATTGGAAATTATACAGTCAATGGAACTTACAATAAATACTGTAGAAGAGACAAAACTATTTTTAGCTTGACAGTTAAAAGGGCCTTAAAACATGTACTAACCCTTGTTTGAAATCCAGATCCTGTCCCAACTTTATCTCTTGCTATCATAACATCATAGTGAACTAACTTCCAAATATGTCTCTGACCATGTCCAGATCCAACCTTTCAAATGAAGACTGCTATTTCCAATATTGGATTGATTTCTAGACCAGAATATGATTGAGTCCTAATAGCTGGTCACCTTTAAGAAAAATATAAGAGACTTTATAATTTCTCTTTTTGATTCTCTGTCCCACAAAGTCTAAAAACTTGAGGCAAGGCAGCTTGTCCCATCTGGGATATAGGCAAGCAAAGCTGGGTCAGGAACATATGCCCAATACAGCTTCCCAGTCACCCAAGCATTTTTCTTTACCCCACTATAGTCCATAGCCTGTTGACCATGTAGGCCATAGAAGAAACAGGAGACAGGATGTTCCTAACAAGAGCCAGCCACTCTGAGCTGACTTACAGTTCTGCCACTGTCTGGTCTCCAGCCATCACCTTTGATAAATGGCACTTGCTTGCCCATGCTGTGATCAGCTCTCTCTGAAGACTTATAAATCATTCTTTCTCTCCAACACTGAATCTTAGGGTCAGATGATGAGCAGAGTACTTTCCCATCCTCTTTCCTGTCTCCATTGCTTCTGTGTTCTCCCCTCCATTCTCCTTAGACATTATAAGGGTCAATAGGTAGGTCTTCAAGACACTTTCTACTTTACTGGAGGACACACCACCAGGTCCTATCTTCCTTACCAATATTTGCCAATACATGGGGCAATCAAGTTCCTTATTGATGACCTTGCTAATACTTAATAGCCACACTTCCCAACCCCAACAATTCTTCCATGCCATCACCATAGTGGGATGACACCCACACTTCCTGTTCTTGTGCCTTATTGGTTAATGACTCACTGTGACATCCAGAACTTCCATATATCCCTATTATTTCCCAACCTTCTGTTCTTGAACTAGAAAGCAGTCTACTTAGTTAGCTTTTCTGGCGATCCATTTAATTGACCCTGTTGCCAGATGAGCTTGCCTTTCCTTATCCATAGACCTCAATTATGGAGAGGCTAAGTGTACACAAGACCATGTATCTTATTGGTTTGAGGAAGGATCAGGGAAGATTTGAGGTGAGAGTCCCTGGTTATCTTTAACTTTAAAGAATTACTTTCAAGTGATTTTTCTGGTCTACTTTTTGTTCTCTGGCTTGAGTTAATGGGATTTGCAAGAATAAATAATGTGACCCTGCCAGCGAGACAGGAATGTTTGTGCTGTCTGAAATAAGCTGGACAATAGTGTGGGACTCCCGTATTTACTAAGAAGTCACTAGAAATTAAACAGAGTAGCTGTTTTCCCATGACCTTGCTGCCATTTTGTTGTGAGTGATCTCATCTTTTATCCACTGGTAACAGTAAGACTGCATTGGCACCATGTTCTTTTGACTTTCTTCTCTCCTCTCACCTCAAATCTGCCCTGATCCTTCCTCAAACAAACAAACAAAAAAACAAATATGGTCTTGCATACACTTAGCCTCTCCATAATTAAAGTCTATGGAGAAGGGAAGCCAAGCCCAGCTATGCCACATTTCCTCGTAAGACACCATTTTAGGGTAGATAACATGTTTAGGATCTGAACAGTGTCCTGGGGTTAGATAAAATGAATGTTCTTGAAGACACTTTTTCTTGCTCTTCAGTTTGATCATTTAGGTGTTTAGTAGGGTTCGACACAGGTAGGAAGGATGTCCCACGCTCCACCTAAAGGCCAGCAGCACTCCATATAGCTGTACTGGAGCTGCTTACCTATAAACATTTCCTGCCAGACTCCTCCTCTGGCTTAGCCCTTTAAAAGCTCAAATTCTTCACTCTGTTGTGTCTATCAACTGATGTTCTTTTCCCTTTAGGACAACCCAAACCCTTAACTAGTATTTTTGAGTTTGTAGCTTGTGCCTAGCCCTGTTTGTAGATTTGTTGTAGACACTCATTTATGATTTTCAGGACAATCTTGTGAAGCGGGTACAACCATTATTTCTTTTAAAAAGAGACTAAAATTAGATAGCCTGTTGGAGTCACACGGTGAGGCACAGGAGATCTGGGCTCTGAGTTCAAGTGAGTGACTCAGGCCCAATGTAAGACATAAACACAACTGAGAATAGCTTATTAGGGAAGAAAGACTCTAGGTAAGAATCCAAAAGAGAAAGTAATGAACTTATCCCTTGGTGACCTTTCCTGAGAGCCTTGGTGTGGTGATAGGAACAGAAGCCAGACTGAAGTTCATTGAGAAATAAAACAGAAGCAAGTAAGTAGAGGCTGTTCTTCCAAGCTGATCTGGGCCATACTATAGTTACGGTGTCTCAGGGGCATCTTAGCACATTGTGTAAGTCCTACTCAAAGCACCTTCATGGCCTCTGATTAGTAACCCTCAAAAATCCGGATGAGAGTCCAGAAACTAACTCCCCACATTCTTTTTTTTTTTTTTTTTTTTTTTTGGTTTTTTTGAGACAGGGTTTCTCTGTGTAGCCTGGGCTGTCCTGGAACTCACTCTGTAGACCAGGCTGACCTCGAACTCAGAAATCCGCCTGCCTCTGCCTCCCAAGTGCTGGGATTAAAGGCGTGCGCCACCACTGCCCGGCTGCCCCCACATTCTTGACATAGCTTCAAATGAGCTTGTCTTACTGGATCCCATGTCAAGTGGAAGAAGAGGGACCCAGTACCAGACAAATGGCCAAATGGAGGGCCAGAGTCTAAGAGGGTTCCAGCAGAGTAATAGGAAGGCTTTAAGGGCTGGGTCATGGCCAAGCCCATTAAGGAGTGACAGAGGCCGATGCTGGTGGAGCCAAGTGTAAATTGCAGCCATGATGGCATGGGGCAGAAATATTGCATGCTTTTTAGAGTCACATAAGGGATATAACAAACAGAGAGACAGAACAAGTATGAAAGGTACTGGGGACTATGCCATAAATATCATCCGGCACCCAGAGTTGGCCTTTACATTAGACTCAAAGACCCAGAAGGAAGAAAGGGTTTCACTTTTTAGAAAAGTCATGATTGTGATATCTCTCATGTCCTGCAGTAATAGAAGAGGTATTGTGATATACCATCATCACACAGCCCAGAAGCCCTTCCGAAAAGATACTGTCTGTGTGGATGATGATGCCCTGGTCTCATCAGGCTTGGCCAGTGTTAGTGTTGGAATAGTTCTAGAAGTGAGAAAGATAGAAATCCCAAATCAGATCAATCTTTTTCCTCCAAGATCTGGTCCAATGACATCATACTCTAGGGACTTCTCTGAAGGGACTCAGGAGAACCAAAGGGAAAACTGGGGAAACTTACTATGTAGTTTCCAAATATGAGTTTCCATATATGGAGCCTTATAGCTTCACAAGTTTCATGAGTGTCTGCCTCCAGGATAATCTTGCTTTACTCCCTGACCCTCTGCTACCTGAACTGCTACATACCCTCAGTGTGAGCAACTGCCAAGGCATGACTAGAAAGGGGAAAATGGAACCATAGGGTTTGCCTTCTATAAATTGTCATACAACTAGAGGAAGATGTAGGTTTCATGCTTCGTTGGTCACGTGTCAGGTACTCTACCCAAAGCTGAGCCCTGCCTGCTATATGCAGGCTTTATGGCCTACCTTAGGAATCAGGTGCTATCAACTCCATGTCTGCATAAGGGACATCTTGAAGGCCATTGGTGAGCCCATGTCTGTGTTGAATCATTGAGTCCCAGGAATCAAAATGCTTGGTGGACCTCACATCTTCCCTGTATTGTCCCCAACCAACCTCATTCAGCTAGATAATTTCCTATAAGTGGTTCAGTCCCCATACTAGTCAATATTCACTCTTTATGGAGAGGAATCTACTGTCCTGCAAGAAATTTTCTCTTCACTTTGCGTCATTACATGGATCCCAGTGTTGGAACTTGGTGCTGTTCTAGAAGACTGAGTTTCAAAGCTATCCATTGGCCATGTTTCTGAGAAACCTGATTACACAAAAGTATGACTTAAAGTACAATGGTACCTGATGCTAAGACCAGATAGAAGCGCTCCCTCCACCATCTTAGGAAAGGACATGAATGTGGCAGTGACTTGAGCAGGATGCTCACAGACAATACGATGCTCTTTCTAATCCCCTTCCTGCCTTACTAGTAGCAGCTCATCAACTGTCACTGAATAGAAGAAACTGGGCCTAGAGTGCCCTTGTCTACCATGTTGGTTTAATTCAGTGGTACTCCAGGATGACCCTCCTCAAGCTAGTTGAGCTTTTCAGTGAGCTGAAGAGCTTTCTAAAACCCTGATGCCTTAACTGCATCCCATAAATTAGAATGTCTTGGAGTATCCATAAGAGCATTGTGATGAGTCAATAACCAGTATCTGTTTATTGATTGGTCCCCTGCTGTGCTCACTAAGTCCTTCACTGTCTGTAGTGATGAGGGGCTATGAATTCATCAAGGAATCCTCTGTATTTTTCTTTTTGGCTTGTTTGCTGCTTGCTTTTGTTTTCCATTATTGTTAAGGGGCAGTAAGTGCGAAAACTTATGTTGTCAATCAAAAACAAATAAACAAAAACCTATATTCTTTGTTTGGCCGTGGCCAGGGTCACATCCTCTGTGAACACTACCATGCCTATGAGGAACCAGATAAGCATGTGTACATGACATTGTCCAGAGATGATCGAGGGCTGAGGGTTCTTGAACAAAACCCAAGGTCACCTTGAGATCAATAGGCCTGAATTTTTAACTGGCTCTGAATAGACTTTGTATGCCAGCTCACTATGCTTGTTCCTCACCAGAAAGATTCTTTACTACAGAAATACTACTTCCAAATCCCAATGGCCACCCACAGGATTCTAGAAGTAATTCTTATGAACAAACATCCCCAAAGTACTTTATAGTTAGTTCCAAGGACCTGAAAAGGCCATCTTCTTGGATCTCAACATGTTATTTTTTTCTCCCACAGTGACTCTTCCAGGGCTGGTAATAGGGTAGGATCTTTAAGTAAATGATGTCATGACCTTCTGAATCTAGCAATGCCTCACTTCTACCACTTGCCAGTGCCTACTAGCCCTCAGTCCCACATCCTGTGATCTGCCCAGGGACCAGCACATATCATCAAAGACTAATCAGACTTCCTCCCACATCATCCCAAAGTAGATGAGCTTCCCTTTGGTAAAACAAGAGTGAACGCTTGTATTTTAGGGGACAGATTGGGCTTGTATTCCCTTTGGTCTCAACCCATTAACTAGAGTCAATGTCTGAGAGCAAATGAGGCTCAGCCCCAACTCTGATTTCCTTAGTCTGTCCTGTGGCTTCCTTTGCCATCTGGCTGGTGGTTGAAGGCATTGTATGAGGGCCCATGTGTGCCTGCTACTGCAAGGTATATGCAATCTAAGTAAATGGGCTTAACTCTCACACTCTTCTGATAAAAGTCCTAACATCATTCTCATTTTGCAGGCAAGAGCTGGGATTCAAATTCAGAGTCATCTGGCTTTAAAGTGCCTATTCTATTATACCATTCTGATTTTGAACACAATCCTTGACTCCATTTCTTCCTCAGACCTCTATGGATATTTGGGTTAGATTCTGAGCTTGATCCATTCTATTATCCTTTTCAGACCTTTTAAATGTGTTCATTCACCTTCTCTTGCCTCTTCCTTCAGATTTGGTGTACCTGTGGTTTAAGCCAAACAAACTCATTGAAGGCTCTGACAGGCAACATATTGCAGAAGCTTCCTATTGATGGAGGCTTGTACACAGACATTAAGGACTAATCAAGCCATATGCCACTGTGGCATAGAACAAACATCCTTCAACTATAGAAGTAACCTTCCCTATATTTTACTGAGTCACTGAACCTCACGCCTTCCAGAGCAGGGCTTCATAAAATAAATATTACATACAAGCAACATAAAATAAATACATACAAGCAACACGCTCAAACTTGCATCCATTCTTGCTGAAGTGCTAGACAGCTGTGAAGCTACCCCCAAGATATGGATGTAAGATATTTTTCATGTTTTCATTCTCATGTTTTTAAAGAATTAGAGAGACAGACAGACAGGCCTAGCTCAACCAGCCTCAGAAATTTTCAGTCAATAACCTTTACTTGTGAGTGATTTCTTTCAATTTATTTTCTTTCCTTTTTCCTCTGCAGAAGCAAAACTGGGAAAAAAGACAAGACTTGGAGAGAGAGGCCCCCAGATTCTTGGTGTCCGGAGAGTCTATATCCAGACAAGGGAGGAGAAGCGGATCAACCTGACTGTTGGCAGTAGAGCCTACCTGCTGCTCAATACATCTGTGATCATCAGATGCCCAGTACGACGCTTCCAGAAGTCTCTAATCCAGTGGGAGAAGGATGGCCATTGCCTGAAGAACTCTAAGCAGCTTGGCATCACCAAGTCAGGTTCACTGAAAATCCACAGTCTCGCCGCTCCTGACATTGGTGTGTACAGATGCATCGCGGGCTCTGCACAGGAAACAGTTGTTCTCAAGCTCATTGGGACTGACAACCGACTCATTGCACACCCATCCCTACGAGAGCACTTGAGGGGTCACCCTGGGGTGGACCATCATGAAGCCAATAGTTTGGGAGCCACATGGCATAAAATGCGCCAGATGTGGAATAATAAAAATGACCTTTATCTGCGGGATGGTGAAATCAATAAGCAGCCTTTCTTGAGAGCTCTGTTCGGGCCGTGTAGGACCTCTGAAGGAAATGACAACTCCTGGGAGTTTAAGAACAAGCAGTTTGAAGCAGCCATGAAGCAGGGAGCCTACAGCATGGACACAGCCCAATTTGATGAGCTTATAAGAAATATGAGCCAGCTTATGGAGACGGGAGAAGCTAGTGATGACCTTGCATCCCAGATGATATATCAGCTAGTAGCTGAGTTGGCCAAGGCTCAGTCAACGCCTGTGCAGTGGAGGGGCATCCATGAGGAAGATGCACCTGAGGCTCAGCTCAGAGGGGAGACAGGAAGAATTCCTAAAAGCCCCACAGTTAAACACTCAGGCAAGCTGACTTTTAAGCCAAAAGGACCTGTTCTCATGAGGCAAACCCTACCCCCTTCAGTTTCCTTTAACAAAACAATAAATGCAAGAATTGGGAATACAGTGTACATTACAAAAAGCACAGAGGTCATCAATATCCTTTGCAACCTCATTACTCCCAGCAGTGAGGCCACATACACATGGACCAAGGATGGAACGCTGCTGCAGCCCTCTGTGAAGTGAGTACCTAAGGGCCCCCTTTGGTAGGACATTATTGGTCCCTAGTTTAGTTTCCTTGGAAACTTTCACATTTCTTCTCCTAAGAAGAAATGCTCTCTCTGTGTGTGTGTGTGTGTGTGTGTGTGTGTGTGTGTGTGTGTGTGTGTGTGTGCAAACAAAATCTAGGAACAACAAATGAGAAAAAAACAGGATATTTGGCTTTCTGGGACTGGTTTAATTTGTTTAGTACTGATAAAGAATGATAAAGGCCTATTAAGGAAAAACTCATGGTAAAGAGAATAGAATCACTGGCCTAGGTGGACACCTAAAATTAAAGTTGGGCAAGTCAAATCATATGTCCAAGGGACCATTATATCACTAAAGGAGGAGGGTCTTTCCCCTAGCACAGCAGGCCCACCGTAAGCCATGCTAACTAAAGAGACAGGCGGACTAAATACTGCTTAAGAAAGGTACTTTACTTTTCTTTTCTAGAATTACTGTACTACAGGCCAGTTTCTGCAAATCACAGTGTGGTTGTTCTGAGGTTCTGGGTCTTACTTAGAATCATGGAACTTATTTTCTTATCCTAGCATGATGTTGTTGTTTCTTCTTCTTCTTCTTCTTCTTCTTCTTCTTCTTCTTCTTCTT
>NW_021620849.1:4892876-4896093 GCF_004785775.1 Grammomys surdaster
TCTCCTTCTCCTTCTCCTTCTCCTCCTCCTCCTCCTCCTCCTCCTCCTCCTCCTCCTCCTCCTCTTCTTCTTCTTTTTCTCCCTCTCCCTTCCCTCTCCCCCTCCCCCTCCTCTTCTTCCTCCTCCTCTTTCCTCTCCTCCTCCCCTCCTCTTCCTCTTTCTCCTCCTCTTCTTCTTTTTCCTTTGATAGCTTACACTTCTTTACTCTCTCCCTAAATCCCCCTCCTTGCCATGTGACTACGTTATCCACAATGTATCTGACATTTGTGCCTGCTCAACTCAAGATGGCATGGCTTTTCCCTTCTCTCTGCCAGTCCTTTTCCCAGCAGCTGCTGAGATGCACAACTTGCCTGACAGTTTTTCCCTATTAACTATAATAAAATCAAGATGGAAGCTAGTATACATGTCCAAATCCCATCCTTCTGAAAGTACACTCTAATCTAAGGCAGGAAGGAAGCCTTCCTCACTCTTCCAGATACAGTTTCTTCCTCTAGGCAGGGAGCTGGACATGACCATCATTAGGGCTCCATGCCAGAACAAAATCTATAATTTTGTAGTCTCCATTCTCCCTAACCTGCAATGGCCCTATAGCAATCATGTGTGTTACTTGTGTATATTCTCACTGTAACTCTTTTACAGGATCATTTTGGATGAAACCGGAAAGATGCAGATACAGAATCCTACAAGGAAAGAACAAGGGATATATGAATGTTCTGTAGCCAGTCATCTTGGTTCTGATGTGGAAAGCTCATTGGTTCTATATGCAGGTAATGCCTCTGGGTGACACCTAGGGTGTCCAGTGGTCTTGTGGTTGCTGCTTTGTCTATCACCAGAAATGCTAGAACTCTAAAACTTGAGTGTGTGTTACACTGGTGTGTAGGGCTTGTCTAAACACGGGCTGCTGGGTGCTACCTAGGGTGCTGCTTTAGTAGATTTGGAATGAGTTTGCTGCTTGGCCTTTAAATGTGTTCCTGGGTCTCTGGAAACAGTGTTTGTAAGGCTTACTTTCAACAAATTGGGAATTAACAGGATGGAGATTAATTGGCAATGTGGATATTATAGAATTTTCAAAGTTCCATCAGGTGAGAAATAAGAATCAGTAAAGCTCGCACTTTCCTCTCAATGGCACACCGGCTAATCCTTAGCCAGCACTACCTATCCATGAGTTATGACTTTGTACCAGAATATGTCTTCACAGGCACTGAGCATTGACATTTTGTACCAAAGTGCTTTTTACAGGAGAAGCGCTTTTCCCTATTTAAGTTGTCGGCAGCAGTTCCTTGTGGCAAGATCGTGTTCTGGGGCTAGAAGGAAACAAGAGAGCCACTCCCTTGCTCACTACTCTCTTTTCATCTGCTTTGTCAATTATATAGACCAAGGTGAGAATAGAGACAACATCAGGGGTCAGAACGCAGTTTGGTCACCTAGATCCTGAGCTATGTGACAGGCACTTGTCATCCACAAGCTGGGAAAGTTGGACCTGTTGGTGTAGAAAGGTTCTTGAGTCTGGACAACCAGAGGCTGGCTGCCTTCCCCAGGTAGAGCCTTCAGGCCTTTGCTTTCACCTGGATGCTGTGCCTTGTACTCATTAGCACCTTTGAAACAAGCACAGAACCATGTAGTTCATGTAGCGAATAGGAGATGCCTCCTCTACCAGTGGTCCTAACTGCTCTGAAGTCCATCCTCAGATAACCAGAAGATAGGGCTGATATGAGGTCCTTATGAGGTAAAGGATGAGCTGTGACAACCAAAGACCCCTTGCAGCCAAAGAAGTCCCATTATTTGTTTTCTTCAGGATAATTTTCTGTTGCCCCCAGGCATTCTGAGAAAACCAGACCCCAGGCTTCTTGAGATCAAGAGTGCATGTGTTCTTATTCTGCATTTTCACTGTCTGCCTCACACAAATATGCACACAGATGGACAAAGCATGTGTCCTGACTGAGTTAATAAGTGAGTCCATTAATTAAGTATTCAAGGAGTGAAAGTCCTTGAATGAATTCCTGACCCTGTGGCTTTCTCTTTACTATATCTCCCATGGAGGTTTTATGTGGCTATTTGTTTCACATTAATTAAAATGCCAAATTCTAACTTCTCCAAATGGTGCTAATCCACTTGAGATGGCCTCATTTGAGTTCATAAATGAAGAATTTTTGCAGTATAGAAAGATGTCTTAAAGGAGGTGCCCCAGCAGCTTCCTTTCAATAAAAACAACAACAACCAAAACAAACAGAAACCCCATTCAATAGTGATAGCTTTCCTGTTTTAAGGGGACATGCATTTATTTAGATAGTATGAGAAGGGGTGTCTCTCAGCCGCATGCTGTAGGGTGAATAGCTATGAGATCACTGAGTACTTTTTACTGGGATTTCTGCTGAAGCCCAGCAGGCAAGAAGTTTGCATGAGTACACGGTTAAGAGAAGGTCAAAAGGAGTTGTGAGCGCCTGCCTACCTGGCCTTTCCCAGTGCAACTTTAAATGAGCCTTGAACCCAACATGTATTCTGCAGTTGGCAAGTTAATCTGTCTCTGGCCCTAAAAATAAACTAGTATGTGGGGGTATTTCAGAAAGTATATTGTTGCTGAGGTGTCTGACCATACTGCTTTGTGCACTGGCATGCTTTGCTTTTATTAAGAAGTAGCTCTGGTCTTGTGGCTGCTGAGCAGAGAGCACCGTGTGGTGCTTTGTACACATGCTAACTGAATTTGGCTTATTCTTACCTTAGTGGGAAGGGCCTTGAAGAGCCTTCTCCATCCTGAATAACAGTCATAAAGGGCAACAGGATAGATCAGGATCCACTGCCCTACCCCACATCCCTCCTCCCGTAAAGTGTCAGATGGTCACAGTCACTAGTGTTTTGGGCTTGTATCAATTTATCCAAGGCTGTATGTGAGAGATGCTAATCTGACCTGCCATAGAATTTTTCATCTTGTCAACTGAGTTTTTCTTTGTGAAATTATCAAGGAGGAGTTAACTTTTATTTTGGTTATGAAGATAATACATCTTCACTTTTTACATGACTGTTTCAAAGTACCTTTGAATGTCCACATCCATCCTCCCATCCATCTACCCATCCATCAATCCATCCATCTGTCTGTCTGTTCGTTTGTCCATCCATCCACCATCCATCATTCGCCTATCCATCATCTCTGGACTAAGTACCTGTAGTTGTGTGTGTGTGTGTGTGTGTGTGTGTGTGTGTGTGTGTGTGTGTGTGTGTG
>NW_021620849.1:4896103-4940056 GCF_004785775.1 Grammomys surdaster
GTGTGTGTGTGTGTGTGTGTGTGTGTGTGTGTGTGTGTGTGTGTGTGCAATCTGTATGATTCACCACAGAGGATGAAGAGGCTAGCACTCTTCCCTGCTTTCAAGAAATCAATGATGCTTATCATTGAAGAAGAGCTTAAACCTAACACAGTTTCTGCTCCTTTGGATTTAAGAGGCACCTGTCATCTTATCTATTGAAAGAAATGTCACCAGACCAGAACGCAACCATCTGTCTGTTGTTGTGGGAGGCACTGTGGAAGCAGCCCTTCAAGCAGATGTGACAATCCACTGCCCTGTAAAAGGTAAGTATTATCATTTCCAGTGTGAAGGTATTTGGCCAACCAACTGCCAGAAAGTGACAGCTAGTGTTCTCCACAACACCTGATGGACATGACATTGTGTTTTCTAATACTCTCACAGTACATCTGACTCTCGAAAGTGAGCTCATGTCAGGACTGGTGAGATGGCTTCATAAAGCCGTTCTTTGCTCCACAAGCATGAAGGCCTCTATTCAGATCTGAAGCATGCAGGTAAAAAGGCTGAGGTCCAGTAGCTTGTGTCTATAACCCAAGCTCTGTAGGGTAGGATGAGGAGATGGGCAGATTCCTAGAGTTTGCTAGTCAGCTAGTCAGTGAATTCTATGTCTAGTGAGAAACCCTGTCTCAGAAGATAAGTGATTGAAGGAAATAGCCAGTGTTGACCTTGGACTTCCACATACTTAAACATCTGCATGCACATGTGTATTCTCTCTCTCTCTCTCTCTCTCTCTCTCTCTCTCTCTCTCTCTCTCTCTCCCCCTCCCTCCCTCTTTCTCTCTTTCTCTCTCTCCCCCTCCCCCTCTGTCTCTATCTATCTATCTATCTATCTATCTATCTATCTATCTATCTATCCATCTATCTATCTATACCACACAGACACACACATATCACAGACACACACATATCACAGACACAAAACACACACACACACACACTGGGGTGCAGAAAGACAGAGGGGGTGAGTTTAGGACAGATTACCCACTTTGTTTATCTCCACTGTGGGCTGTGACTGGCATATACACTGCCATGCTCATCCTGGAAAAGCCAGAGAAATGTGTGCATGGGCTGACCTATAATACAGAGAAACTCTCAGTTAGGAGGTTGTATGGTGAGTGTGGAGTCTGAGAAAAGGGATTTTGGAAAGTCATTAGATATGTCTTCCAGCTACACAAAAGGCTCTCGTTGGCAAAGCCAGGTTTAGGACTAGGAATGTCTCAGACTGTCCTTGAGTGGGTCTTAGGAGCCTGTGTGTGTTGGTGGCTTTTCCTGCCGTCTTTCCTAATGTAGGCATATCTCCTTTATAAATGACTATTTGCAGAGCTAAGGATGGACCATAGGCAAGCATTCAACCACTAAGTTTCACACACAACCCTACAGACCCATTCTCTCATTAATGAAAGTAAAACTTTTAGTCTGACTCTGCCTAAACTAGGGCTATGTTGCCACTCCAAGCCAGACATTCTTAAGTCTTAATCTGCAGTCTTTAGTCTCCAGAACATAGATGAACAATATATTCTGCATACTTCTATAGGTGTAAAATGGGCAGGTTCTTGTGTTAGTAGCTTTAGATCACTTTCTTAGAGAGACATAAGACATTGAGACATATCCATTTAAAATGAACTTTCTATATGCCCTTAAATACATTGACTTAGTTGTCTGAACAATTATATACCTCAATATCCAAGGATTAATAAGACACCCCTGTGTTTACAGCCATCCTTGATGTTCTCTGGCGATGAACAGAGAACCATCCACTGGGGAGTTGTAGGAAAGTGTTTATTAATCCCCCATAGGCCACCAAACATAACAAGAACAACAACAACAAAATTCCATTCAAATCTAGTGTGAGTTTAAAGCACTGAGTTTATTGGGGTGATTTACAGGAGCCTGAAAGGCTCAAGCAGTTACATCACCCAACAGCTCATCCCAGCATGACTGACATTCCCCAAAGCTGCAGCTCTGCTGCTCACCGCACTGTGTGTAAGCAGCTCTGCCACAGATTCTCCACTGCTCTAGCAGCTGCTTCCTGCTCATGTGACTTTGAGGGGGTTATTTTGCTTCTTTTAATCTTGAGAGTATGCAGGGTCTTGTAGGTCTGGCTAACTTCCTGAGTTGTATGAAACCCCCTCCTTCTTCTTTGCCAGAGGCAATTCAAGAGAACCAATTTCACAATGCAGTGTGACTGCAGGGAGGTCCCTGAGGCTGTCCAGTAGCATGATGGGTGTCATGAAAGGACCTGGGTCACACTTATCCACCTCCCTTCTGGCCCTTCCCCATAATGGTCTCCTAACTTTCCTAACTTCTCAGAGCACACCTTTGGCTCCATGAACACTGGAAATTTGCTAACCTCTGAGGTATTAGTTTTCAACCCCTGGCAGTCCTTGCAGTATTTGGCCTATGCAGATTTTTGACAGATCTCCCAGCCTCCCAACTGACTCCACCCACAAATATGTGAATATTTCTGGCAAAATGGACCCACCATTACAGAACAGGCCAGCATTCTCTAGCCAGGGCAAGGAGAAAAGCAGAACAGAACTGTCCTGATGCCAAGCCACAGACGTCTCCAATTTCTGTAGCCCTCCACCTGCAGAGGGTTCTAAAACCTAGATGTGACTTCCATTAAGAGAAACCTCAACTTTTAGTGTTTCTTTTTAAATTTTAACTTCCTGATCATTTAAAATGAAACTGTGAAGGGGACATCAAAATGCTTGTGGCCCGCTATTTGCTGTCCTGAGTCAGGACTAGATACAGTGGAAACTGTTTTCATAAACAAAGTCTCCAGAGAAGACCATTAAACTCAGCTCAGGTCTGGTCTCTTATTCACTCAGGCAAAATATGAACTGGTCCCTTCCTGACTCTGGCAGCCCCTTCTGCCCTATTATATGGGCAATGGGCAATCTTCTGCCTCCTTTTCCCCTTCCTCCTCCTCCTCTTCCTCCTCTCCAGTGAAGCTCCAGAGTTTGGAGTATTCACCTTTTCCTGCCATTCAGCTTTTCTAGAAATATTCCCTTTGGTCTTTAGTTCCCAGCAGGCCTCGCCTGTGGACACAGACCCCAGAATTCCCTCAGAGGTTCTTTCCCTCTCAAAGTGAAGCTGCCACTGAAGCAACCATGATCACGTCAAGTTATGCTCAATTTTAAACAAACCTGTAAGTGAGCTTTATGTTTTCTCACAGGCAGAAGCTACAGCCAGCTTAGCTTTCTATGGGGAGACATCATTTTAGAGGCAGATGGTGAAGCTGATAAAAAGTCAGAAAATGTGAATCGACAGACCACTGTGTAACTAGCCAGGATACAAACATTTATGAGTCATGCATCTACCTCAGCCTCTTCTCCAAAACAGAAAATATATTCTAGGAGTAGAAGGGACTTTGTTGTCATATAATTTAGTCTTTTGTTTTATAGATAATTATATAACATAATTCACAAATCAAACATTTCCTTCTAAATTACATTTTTCACATAACAAATTGAGAACTTTATAATTTGGTAGGGTGTATCTTTTTTTTTTTTTTTAGAAAAAAAAGAGTTGCTCTTAAACTGTTTTCTGGTAGGTTTGTTGTTGTTGTTGTTATATTTTTTTTTATCCCAAAGCACATACCTAGAACTTCTAGACAAATTCATAATTTTTGTCATAAACAACTTATATAGTATAGATATCGATAGTGTTTATCTCTATCCACCCTTAGAAATTTTTCTATTAAGATTTTTCTATTAATTCTATTAAATGACAGAACTAGAAAAACCACCATTTCTAAAGGTAAAATGTTTTGTCCTAAAAAGGTTGTTTGTCTTGCTTGTTATTAAAAACTTCCTTGTGATCGGGGGTGTTGGGGAGCGGGCTTCACCTCTGCCACCTTCTGTTAAGAATCAGAAAGCAAAGGGCAGCAAATACCACTAGTTGTCTAGTTGTTTCTTTCATATGAGCACATGGCATACACACTGTTTACCATATGATTTTCTATTACAGGTTTTGGGGGTAACTTGACACATGCACTTCCACACATGTGGAAGTCAGAGGACAAATTCAGGAGTCAGCTATTCCATTCCATTGTGTGGGACCAGGGATAGAATTCAGGGCCTCAGGTTTGGGGGCATCTTTATAAACAGAAACACGTCGCCGTCCCATCCCCTGTAATCTTCTGTTCTGTGTGTACTCTCATGTCTGTGAATCATTCTCTGAGCTAACCAGAGCCAGCCAATGAGAGCCCATGGTGTAGAAGTTTTACTATGTGTCAGTTCCTCTTTGGTTTCTAAGCTCTCTGGAGCGCAGACAAATAAATGGGCTTGAGCTAGGAAAATAATGGTTCCTGAAAGGATGGAACCCGCCAAAGCTCTATGTCCCAGCCACCAAAAATAGAAAGCCTCTAAAGCGTGAGGGACACTTGACACTTGTTCCTCTGGGGAAGTGAAACCCCACAAAAGGTTTTCTGAAGAATACAAACAGTGTAGAACACTAGTTAGAACATACAGTATACACAGCTGTTTCAGAAGAATTCTGAAGCAGGGAGCAGCATATGGCCTCAGCAGGAAACTTAACCATGTGGGACGTAGAGAACTCTGGCAACAGACATAAGAGCAAATGCATAGATTTAAGCTGCTTCTAAACTAAACACAGTCATGTGTATAATTAAGGAGAATTTTCAAAACAAGAGGGGGGCTGGAGAGATGGCTCAGTGGTTAAGAGCACTGACTGCTGTGCCAGATGTCCTGGGTTCGATTCCCAGCAACCACATGGTGGCTCACACCATCTGTAATGTGATTCGATGCACTCTTCTAGTGTGTGTCTGAAGACAGCTGCAGTGTACTCATATTTTTTTAAAAAAAGTAAATCTTTAAGGAGGATTTTCATCAAGAATGTAAATATTTTTGCAATGCTTACAAATAGTTAATTTAGTGAAGTTGGATTTCTTTGGTTTTGGTTAAGACAAAGTCTCAGGTTGCTCAGACAGGCCTTGAACTCACTATAGAATCAAGGATGGCCTTGAACTCTTTATATTACTGTTTCTTCCCTCAGAGTGCTGGGATTACCAGCATGTGCTACCATGGCTAACTTGCAATTATCTACTTTAAGTCATGCTGAGTCAGTGTTTGATACTGAAGGTATTTACCAGCAAGAAAGGACTGGAGACAAAGGAAGACTGGGGTAATGCAGCAAAGCTTTGTGGTCCCCAGAGAGACTTGTCAGGTTGCTGTGCTGTGTCCCACAGTGACCAGGGCTTCATTCACATGTCTCCCTCAGTTATAGAGATTTCTTATAAAGCCAGAGGACTATGAGCAGTGTGCTATTGAAAAGACACAGACGAGAAATGGAACGGAATGTAGATCCCATGGCAGATTCAGTATTTAGAAAATCCCAGGAGCTAATAGGGGTAGAATGAAAAGGCAAAATTCTAAGTAAGTGGTGATATGATAATTGGTTATAAATACAAAAAAATAACCACTACTCAAAATGATCCTGATTAAATATCTGAAAATATGAAGAAATTAATTTTTCATTTGACAAGAGACATGCTTATTATTTGGGAATGACAGAAATTCACACTAGAATTGAAAATCATAAATAAATTGCCTAGTGTGTCATGGTAATCAGAGACCTCTATGAGTGCCCTTGAACTGCTGAATCATGGGATTTTTAAAGGCTGAATTTCCTAATATACAAAAAGTATTTCATCAATTTTGCTGTTAGCATTTCAAGACGTTGTCAACAATTTTTTAAAAGCTACATTTCTGGGAGAAAATACTTATCACACAGTATCCATGATTGCTATGAATCAAATTAAGCACAAACTGCCAAATGTAACAGTAAGCCAGCCATAGGAACCAGCAGTTGTCAGAACTGAAGCCCTACGATAGGAAAGATTCGCAGTGTTTCTGTTCTCATTGGTAATGAGATTATGATAGAAATGATGCCCCTCTTGGACCCGTTATGTTGGAAAACTTCGAGAGTTTCACACTACTAAGGGTTGGCAAGAATATGGAAAAATGGAGTTGCAGGTATGGCCAGCCAGAGTGTATGCTGGAAAAACAAATTTAGAGCAACTGGATGGTAAGAATCAGAAATTCTTTTCATGAGATTTGCCTTTTTGAGGCCAATGGAGAGCTGTCAGGCTGTGCTCCACAGCTCATTTGTGGCTGCAGGGAAGAGTGCAGATTCACCCCTGGTCTGAGAGAGGAGGAAGGTTTGTGGTTAGAAACTTGACTCTAGCTATGGCGCTTTCTCATTGTTTGAAAAATGTCTACAAAACAGATTTAAATGTCCCTTGATCTGGGGTCACTCGTGTTTCTCCCAGCCCTGCCTCTGCCCTGCTGTCTCCTGTGTCTCTGCCACACTGTCTCCCTGGCCATTTGTTTTCTGTTATGGAATGAGTCACTGGGGTGGGATGTCCTGAAGGAAATTCTACTCTGAGCCTTAGGTCCCTGGCAGGAATGTGGGACAAAATGATAATAAAAGAAGGGAGAATGCTGAGGGTACCTGGCCAGCTGGAACCTGAAACTGGGGATCTTTAGTTCTCACCAACCATTAGAAATGTCTGCGGAAAGAGCCCACGAGTGTGCAGCAAACACTTACAAAATAGGTAGATACAATGTCCTTCACAAAAACCGTGTGTTCGGCTAAACTACTAGCCCATGAAAACCCAATTATCTTTGTTGTGATTTGGAAAGTCTGGTTGTAATAAAAAGAAAAGAAGTGAATAATGTAAGAATCTGTAATACAGTGAAGCCAGAATTTGATATATTTGAAAAGGGAGTCTTTCATTTGTGTGAATACTGCTGTTGAAGAGAAAGTAACATGCGAGAGGGAACTAAGTCAGAATGAAAGGAGAGATTTGGGCGGTGTGACTAGCCCTTGGGAAAAGTGTGTCATATCTTGATTATGTCCTCATGTCCTCTGAATGCACAACTCTTTCTACATGTCCAGATGTCCAGATGTCCACAGGTAGTAGTGCTGTGTTAAACAGCCTGGATCTGGCCCCATCTTGCCTCATAAACAGATGAAGTCAAAATATGGAAGGAAAGCTCTCTTGAGAAATAGTAAGGTGTGGCTGAGATTTTTAAAGAATGTATAGTTAAATATGTAAAGGTCTTAGAGGCCTGTGAGTCCAGCCCTTTTTTTATGAAACAGGCTTATTAGTTTTATGAAAGTCAGGTCTCTAACATTCAATGCATTTATTTAAAATAGTTATATCTCTTTGATGAATTTTTTTATTGATACATAGTAGTGTTCTTCATGTCCTTTAGTTTGGTTTTGGATTCTATTTCACCAGGGATCGGGATACTGATTCCAGCCTCTCTGGGGTTCCCATTCACTTCATAAATTGACTTTCATGAGTAAGCTGTTTCTTAGAGGTAACAGATAATTGGGGCCGGTAAAATAAATTCATAATCCTAGTTAGTCTGTATAAAAGACACAGTTCAAGTTCTTTATTTACAAGCTCTAAGCCTAGATTTGGGCAGGTTTGGAACTACTCTGGCTTATTCTCCAGCTATAAAGTTTCTTGTGACTTGCTGTTTCGCCTGGTCACTCACTCACAGTTCATCTCCTTTCATGGCAGCCTCCTCTACCTCCTTCCACCTTCTTTCTTCCCCTCCCTTCCTCTACCTGCAACCTCTTCACTTGATCCTCAAGCCCCACCTTTCTCCTTGCACTGCCCAATCACAGGCTTTAGACTTTTATTGACCAGTTGAATTAGGGAACAAGGCTCTCATAAGAATCATTTGCTGTATGTGAGGATCTGCTTGTGGGGTGGGGTGAGGGGAGGACAACGTCTTGAGAATTTAGCATTAGAATACAAGCAGCATCAGACCAACTCTTTACAGGGGCCAGAGTTGTTGTTGTTGTTTTGTTGTTGTTGTTGTTTTTGTTGTTTTAAGAATTATTTTTCTTTTCTTTTTTTAATGTGACTGTCCATGTGGTTGTGGCATATGTGTGTGCAGATCCCGACAAAGACCGGAAGAGGGCATCTAGTCCCTGGAGCTTGATTTATAGGCCCTTCTGAGATGTCCTTTGTAGGTACTGAGAACCAAGTTTGGGTTCACTGGAAGAGCAGCTAGTGCTCTTAACTAGAGAGTTATCTTTCCAGCTACAAGGATCAAGTATTTTTGTTTGGTTGTTTTTTGTTGTTGTTGTTTGTTTCAAATCTAATCAATCAGTCTCTTTCCCTTTATTGGTGAGAGTTGACGCTTTTACAAGTAAGATTATTATTTGGAGATGTTTAGTAATTCTTACAGCTTTTCTTGGCTTTTCTGGTTTGTTAATATTTGTTATCTTCTTTCTCTGTATTAGTCTGAGGATCTTATACTGGCTTACTGTGTTAGACATGAGAGACTTCCATCTTCTTCTTTGCTCATCTTTTCCTGGAATACATTCATTCCCGAATGCTTGAGACTGTCTTTTTTATCCCATTCTGTGTGCTAACCCTGTCTTCTGCAGGGCTGGCTGCCTTGGAAGTCATGAGCCACCTGCCTTGAAATGATTTCTTTCTCCACCAGTTTCCAATGTATCTTTGCTGGATAAAGCAACAAGCTTTGTTGGAAGTTGTTTACTTTTAGGACTTGAACCATACAGTTCCATGCTGTCCTGGCTTTTGTTAAGAGGGCTAATGCTATTCTGATGTGGTCCCTATGTATATAAGTTGGTATCCCATCCCAATATGGACAAGGACACAGACACAGATGTTCATGGTCACAATGTGTGTGCGCGTGAGATCGCTTTGCTTTGTGTTTTTGACATCTTATGATGTATTCTTGAGAAATGATTTTCTGTACCTGTCTGTTTGTAGTACTAAATGTTTCTGTATTTAAATGTCCATTTTATTCTCTAGATTTGAGGGAATTTGTGCTGATTTCACTGAGCAGATTTTCTATGCCTTTAGTTGTTGTCATTGTCCCAAGTTGTGCTTGTATCCTAATTTGGTCTTTGCCTTAGTTAGGGATTCTGTTGCTGTGATTAAACAATGTGACCAAAAGCAACTTGGAGAAGAAAGGGTTTGTTCTACTACTTCACATCACTGTTCACCATCAAAGGAAATCAGGGCAGGAACTCACACATGACTGGAACCTGGACACAGGAGTTGATGCAGAGGGCATGGAAGGATGCTTCTCCCTGGCTTGGAAATCAGGGCAGGAACTCAAGCAGGGCAAGAACCTGAAGGTACGAATTGAAACAGAGACTGTGGAGGAACTGCTTACTGGCTTGCTTTCCATGGCTTGCTTAGCCTGCTTTCTATATAACACCTAGGACCATCAGTCCAGGGATGCCACCGCCCCCAATATGCTGGGCTTTTCAGATGACACTAGCTGGTGTTAGGTTGATGTAAAGCTAGCCAGGACAGATCCTTGATCTCATTGCAGGGTAGGTGCTGCTCATTTTTCAAAATTGATATTTGAACCTTGATTTTGTTCTTCTTCCCTGGTATTTTGATTTGCACACTTTATTGATGTGCTTTTCGTTTCCTGTATCTACACGACTTTTTAACACTATTCATTTCCCGCCTGAGTTTTCCTTCAGTGTTGCCCATTTGCCTGTCCATTTTGCTGATGTTCTCCTCTCTGTTGTTGCTTCTGCAAACTCTAACCTGACCTCATTTGCTTCTTCAGATCTCTCCAAGGTTAGTGACCATTTTTATTAGTGAACTTCTGAGCTCTTCATCCAGCACTTTGCCCATGTCAGTATTTTAGAATGTAGTAGCTGAGACATGTAAATTTTTGGAGGAGCCATGTGGCTTTGACTTTGTCATTATTTTTGCACTTTGTGTCATTATTTGCATACATGTTCATGTGACTGCCTCTTCTGGTTTTAGTTGGAGAGCTTATTGATCAGCCTCCTCTTGTGGGCTCAGGCTCCAGTACCATTGCTCCATTAATATCTGTATGGGTAGTTGCTGTGTGAGTGTCTAGCTAGAGTTTTACTGCTGTAAACAGACACCATGGCCAAGGCAACTCTTATAAAGGAAAACATTCAATTGGGGTTGGCTTACATGTTCAGAGGTTCAGTCCATTATCATCAAGGTAGAAGCATGGCAGCATGCAGGCAGACATGGTACAGGAGGAGCTGAGAGTTTTATATCTGCATCGGAAGGCTGCTAGAAGACTGGTTTCCAGGCAGCTAGGATGAGGGTAATAAAGCCCACCCCAACAGTGACACACCTATTCCTTTAATGTTGGAAACTATTTTTGCTTGTTTACCATTATATATAGCAATAAAATAAATACCTTTGCACATATGACTTTCTATATTTTGATGTTTTTTTATTTAAAAAACCCAAACAACAACAAAAATAGATCATGAGAAAGTCAATGGTTTTGTAGTTTTATAGGGTGTTAAAATGTGTATGTTTCCTGTATCACTTCTAAAATGCACTTCTAGAAAGTATAAGCTTATCAGTGGTGTAGGGTTAAGCCCTATACTTTTGTCATTACCTTCGCTACCCATTGTTAAAAGAAGGTAGAAAGACAGTAAGTAGAAGTTACATTCATACTACTTAACCATCTATCCAGTGTGTGCAAGCAATTGGTAGGAAATGTGAGCCTAATTTGGACTGAATTCTCATGCTTCGTGTTCCAGGTGATGAGTGAGGATAGGGTGAGCCCTTCATGGATGGGGTTATAGTCAGCTCAGAAGATTCATATTATAAAATGTAAAGGTATTTCTTAATTTCAGCCTTTTCTGCCTAGGTTAAAATATTTTGGCATATACCTAAGAATTTTGTTGTTAACTTGCCAAATTATTAGCTTTCTTTTCTAGGTTGAATAATGCCTCTTTCAGAAAAGGATCTTGAGAAAATATTTGTGGTGACGCAGGGCTATATGGGTAAATTCCTAAGATAGTCTCATCACCCCATCGGGTCTTGTTGCCATTGACGACCGTGTCATACATGATGATTCTGAAGTGTCTCTAAGTCACAGATCGATGTGATGAAAGAAAGGGTTGGGGGTGGGGGAGAAAGGAAAGGAAGAGAAGGGAAGGGGGGAAAGAAAGAGCCATCTTTACCAAAATTAATTTACCTACAAATTTTTATATGTGATTTTCAGAAAACTTAAAAATAGAATTTGAGGGTTATCTGGTTATTACTAATTTATGAATGGAACACATTGGTTCAAGATGAGGATAATTGCTTTTTCTTCACTTATAAATTTGAAATATATGCTGTTAGTGTATTTTAGTTATAAATTAGAAAGCCATTTACAATCTTCAAAATATCTAAAAATATAGATGCAAGTAAAGTCTGTTTAAAATGACACCTCCACTCAAAAATCCTCCCCCCACTGATTTTTTGTTGTTATTGTTTTGTTGTTGTTGTTGTTTTGGGTTTTTGGTGTTTTGTTTTGGCATATTGACCAGAATCTCCCTGTAGATCATAGCATATACCCTCTAGATAATTATTCTTTTTTAATGCAGCTTTAAAACCTGGATGAGTTTATCTACCTACAGGCCAGTGTTGGGTGAATAAGTTACCAAAATGTTGTTCATATGGCTGAGCCTTCGGAATACCCACAGTTTTCTATGGAGCACTCTTCTCCCCGTGCTCGACACTCAGAGTCAGTGGTTTATGGAATATGTGCAGTACACATGTTCAGTGTCATGTGTGCACTCCAGCATGCTCAGCGACAGCTCATTTCATTGTGTCCGGTTGGCACAAGCCCTTGTCTTTGCATATAATTCTTCAAAGAACCACTGGAGGGATCTGGCCTTGAGACAGTACTTGGACTAGCCATGAACACTTTGTAGCCTGTAGATGAGACCCTGGAGAACAGTATCCAGCAGCTCATAGAATATGGCTGGAAGTTGGGAAGAACTTCCCAGTTCTTGAAGCAGAACCTGAGTGTCCTGAGAGGTCGGGGTTGGCCATCCCATGCAGAGAACTTGGTGACATCCTCCTCCATGACACAAGAAAACTTTTAGAAAACTTTGGTTAAAGACCTTTAATGACAGAGCTGAGGAATAGATGCCATGACCTAAATGACTTCTAAAGCCTCAGCACAAATTGCTGACGGGGGGAGGGGTGGCTACTGATAACACTAGTCTATTGGCATCATTTCTAGAAAGGGGATGCACATCAATAGCTATTCAAGAGAATTCCACAAATGGCAAGAGTCATAGCTTTGTATTTGGAGTTCTGAGTGTAGCCTCCATGATAACTAGGCCTTTCATTTCCAGAAAGGACAAAAGAGCACATAGTTAGCTCTAAAGGACTTTCCTCAAACTTCTGCTGCCTGATTGGTCCTGCAGTTGAAAATGCCTTCGACGTCTCAGACGCCAGGGCTGTGCATTTTCATTCATCATTACATTTCCTGGGGACGTCTCCCTTTGTTGTTGCCCACGCTGTGTTCAGTAAATCTCTTACCTTATATGTTGACAGCATCATTTCTTCATGATTCCCTGGGGCAGACAATATTAGTTTAGGCCTTCATTTGTTCTAGAGGAGGTGGTAAAAGGACTCAGGGAATATTGTGAAATTGCTGGGAGAAACAAAAGATAGTAGAAACGCTCAAGGATGCTATGTATTTACATAAAGAGCTGGCATCATAGAACAGTCTGCATAAGCCAAGGATTTTATAGTGTGGAGTATATCATGGCCTTTCAAGGATGGAGGAAATTTGTTTTTTAAACACTGAGTACTTTAAAGACACCCTTGAGGTGTAGACTCTGTGCTGTACATGTTTCACAGCCTCTAAAGGGCTGAACTTTTTCCCACAACATTCACCTTCCAAAAGCGATTTCAGAGTTGTGGAAACAGACTGCCAGATATTTCAGAGCTGTGAGTCTTGTGGGAATGCCTGTCTTTGAGGTTAGACAAATAAGTCTAAGTCAGTTCTGACATGTCAGAGCTATCTACACAAAGTAGACATTTGTAGTTTTGAAAGCCTGCAAAGTGCAATAGTGTGAAGAATCCTGCCTGCATTTTCTGGTCTCTTCAATCCTTTGAAAACATCAGCAAATATCATGTTTAGGTACTAAACTCCTGTGTTTTCTTCTTAGCAATTAGGCTTTTTGTCTCTCCACGTCTAAAGCCTCACAGCATATAGCGTTGCTGTGTGGTGTTCCTAGCAACTGTAGATTTTCACTGACTGCAGACTCGGTATCATATGCTTCATACAGAGGCTTCAGTCCAAGTGTGTTTGTCTCTACAGTATGCAGTTCCAGAGTTTGGACATTGCAGAACCTTCATGACACACTTTCTGACTGGACTGGGCCTCTTTGGTTTTGGCTACTGAATTAAACTGTCCAGACTCTTCTGCCCCCACCAATCAGAAGCAGAGCAGGATGGTGGGATGGCTTTCCGCTACCAAGGTAGCTGTCAGCACCAACAGCTTGAAAATGAAAGTTGAAGATCTGCGGATGAGTCAGAGTGTCCCAGCCCTTGGCCATCTCTACTCCTGGCTCTCCTTTCCTCTAATCATTGGGACTGCAGTAGGAATTGTAAATTCTCTCTCTGGTATACTGCTCCTCCTTATAAAGATGCTACCCAAGCCTTCCAAGACACTCTAAAGGAAAAGGTTTTGTCCTCCTTAGAAAGCCAGAGTTATTTATATTGGGCCCCAAAGAACTTCTCTAACTTCTCATTTGTTCTATTGCTTTAACAAACCTCCTGTGGGTAGGCCACTGCACAAGGACACCTGACGTGAGCGAATCTGGCTGGTGTTTTGCAGAGACTTTGTGCTATTTCAGAGGCTGTCAGCTGGAACCACATCAGATTACAGACGGAAAAATAGTTGTTTCGAAGGACTCTCACCCTGGATTACTCTCTTGAAAGTCAGTGTTCAGTAGCCCAGCTTCATTTCAATCCAGTGTTGGGAAGAGCACTGTTAATATGTATTCCTTGGGGAAGGTTCTTAACTACTCAAGGATTTGTAATCTATCATACTCATTAGGAATTTCAGGCTAGGTTTAAGTGTGTGCATCTGGAGTAGATACAGATATTTACTGGACAGTTCCTGCTACTGAAGCTATTACTCAACCTTATTCTATAAACACTGACAAGGAAATTAGACCAGAAATGTAAATACTGAGAGATATAAAATTAGAACCCTCTCAAATGATATAATTGTTTGCTTAAAGAAATAAAAAAAAATGTAGTCTTCCTAGTCCTCATTTCTTTTTAAAGATTTATTTTTGTTTACATATATGTATCTGTGCATAGCTGAATGTGTACATGTGTGCAGGTATCCTCAGAGGCCAGAAGAAGGCAGCAGACTCGTGAAGTTAGAGTCACGGACAGTTGTGAGCTTTTAGACATGGGTGCTGGGAACCGAACTCAGGTTCCCTGGAAAAGCAGCAAACACTTTTGCCAATGGGCATCTATCTCTCTAATCCCATACTGTTGCCTTTTTAAAATAAATCAGAAAACAATTGAAAACCTACCAAAATTAAGTCATCTAGTAGGATGACGAAAACAAGATAAATAAGCTTCATAACTTCCTTTAAATGATAGCAATCAAGAAATAATATATGTGTGTGTGTATATATATATATTATATATAATATATATTATATATATAATATATATGTATATATATATATGACATATGATTGATATATGATACATGTATGTGTACCTATTTGTACATATGGTCTTGTTTTTACCACAACCAAACCCTCCAACGACTATAAGCTGCTTGGGAGAGAATTGATTAAGAAATCCAGGAGAGCTACCTAAATTCTGGTTAAGAGATGTCCTGAATCTAATTGTGTGGCTCTGAATCTCGCTTTCTGTATTTAATAGCTGTTACCTTAAGAAAGCTAAACTTAAATATGTGTACAGAAAAAGCTAAAAATATACATACCATGTCATGAGCAACCTCTGGCCGTTTAGGATAAGCCTAGTTTTCCCAACACGATGTAACGTTTATTGATGTATTCATTTTGAATTGCTGCTGTAACAGATTCCTATAAACTAATAAGCTAAAGCCGACACTAATTTATTATTGTGCGGTTCCTTAGGTCAGTCAGTAGTAGAATGTGGCTGAACTGACTGCTCTATCTAGAGGGCAAAGGTCAGATGAAAGCCTTGTTGATGGCTAACTACTACCTGGACACATGGGGGTTATACCTCTCTCCGTTATTTTGGCAGAAATTAGCTCCTACTCATTACCAGACTCAAGGCCCACTTGCTTATGACTGTCAGCTGGAAGCAACTCCCAGATTTTAGAGGTTACCTGCATTCCTTGGCTCTTGGATCCCTTCATTTCAAAATCATCAGTGGAGGACCACGTCCCACACATATTTTTGATCTCCCTAAATGCTTCTTCAGCCTCATCTGTCCTATGCAACCCTGTTTTACATCGCATACCGCTCCTTTTCCACTTTTCTGATGTTCGGGACTCATAGGATTGAATTGGTCCATCCAGATATAAGCGTCTTATTTTAAAGTCCTCTAACTTGTAAACTCAGTCATATCTGTCAACCTCTCTTCACACCAGTACTTACATTACGTTTATTCGATTGTGCAGTCACAGGGTGAGAGTCCTGAGGTAACAGCTTTAAGTTTCTCCAGTCGCACTCAGATCATTTGAAGCCACAGGATTAAAGATCAAATCCCTAAGAGCCACCAACTCAGACTCAGACCTGGGTTTCAGAGCCCTCAACTATCACATCTAAACATGATAACATTCCTGTTCTTATTTCACATTCCGTCCGCACTCGAGGCTGTGGAATCCAGTGTGGCGTCCAAAGTTAACAAAGAAATGGAAGAGAATGAGAGCGGCACCCCTTCCCACCCAAGGAGCAGCTTTTACATCCTGTTCCCTCTTCTTTAAGAATGGTTTTTTTTTTAAGAAGTCTTTTTTTTTTAAATAGAATCTTCTCTCACTCAGTACATCTTGACCATAGTTTCCCCTCCCCTCCACTCCTCCCAGCCCCCACCGCCACACACACCTACCCCCTTCCCCCATATCCACTCTCCCTCAGTTTCCCTTCAGAAAAGAGCAGGCCTCCAAGAAACAATAACCAAACATGACAAATCAAGATGCAGTAAGATAAGGCGACAGCCCTCACTTCGAAGCTAGACAAGGTAACTCAGTCAGAGGAAAAGAGTCTCAAATGCTGGCAAAAAGACTCAGACACATCCTGCTCACACTGTTAGGAGCCCCACAAAAACATTAACAGCCATATCATAAGAACCTGGAGTAGACCCTTGCAGGCCTTGTGCTTTCCACTCGTCTCTGTGAACCCATATGTGCCCTGCCTAGTTTTTTGGTGGATTATGTTCTCCTGGTGTCCTGCATCCCCTCTGATTCCAATCTTTCCATAGCATGAAAATATTCTGTGGGATTCACCTATCTCCGAGGTGAGAGACCCTATTGAGAACTCCCAACTTAGACTTTCTCTTCACCTAATGTCTGGTGACAACTGAACAAGGCATCAATCTATGAGTATAGCAGAATATCATTAGAAATCATTTCATTGTGTTCTGGTTTTGTTTTTTGTTTAGCCAGTTGCGTTTGGTTCTACCCTAGGTCTCTGGGCTATCCTGGCTATCCAGGTAGCATAGGGCATGGGCTCCCTCTCATAGTGTGGACCTCAAGTTAAACTAAACATTGCTTGGCCACTCCAAGTTCTGTGCCAACATTGCCCCAGTACATCTTGCAGGCAGGACAGATTGTAGGTCAAAGGGCTTGTGGCTGAGTTGGTGACCAGGTTTCTCTTTCGGTAGCCTGCAGAGAACCTTCCTATACCAAAGAGAATAAAACTTAGAGGTGAAGACCCCATGTAGGCACACCAGTTTGACCTCTCTATGTTCAATGAGCTGTATGGATGTTGTCCCTGGCCATGGGGCCCTGCTGTCAGTTTGGGAGAGCAATGCTCTGTGGCAAGGACAAGGAGTGGTTTGTTTGTTTTGCTCCTTAGCACTCTTTAAAAGTTATAACAAGTACATTTTATAACCTGAGTATGTGCTGTATATATATGTGTGTGCATGCATGTGGTAAGCACTTGTCTGTGGATATCTATGGAAGCCCTAAGAGACTTGAGTGGCCATGTTTGTATAGTGGGTGGAACAGCTAACCCTGAATTCCCAAGGCTTAGCAGAGTCCTTAGCTGTAAGATGGAGCACACAATGGCCATCTTCTAGGAAGGAGGAGTGGCTATGAGAATTTGAAAATGCCACCAAGCTCTTGGGCTGTGCCTTTAGCCTGCTGCAAGGATTTCTGCACATGTCATGGTAATAGTAATGAAATGACTTTTTTCAGAAAGTCATTGCATGGTCTCCCACCCTGAGTGCTTCTGGAGGAGCAGCCATTCCTCAAGCCAGCTTGTAGTTCAGTCCGAGGTACTACCTGAGGCACTCTTCACTCTTAAGTATCAAGTGAAATTGTTCTGAGATTGAATAGATAAACATAATGTTAAGACTCATCAAAATGTTGATGAAGGAATTTTTTTCAACTCTTACATCTTCCTCCGCATCCAGGCTCCTGTGTTATTCCTTGAATCCTCTGACTCACTGACCCAGGCTCAAAACTCACCACTTCTTCTTGTTCTCTAAAATTACACTTTTTAATAAAGCTCATAAATGAAGAAAATCTTTTTCTCCAGGGAGATAAACACACACACACACACACACACACACACACACACATATATTTTTTCCAAAGTCTTCCTGGTAACAGTCCATCAGTAGTAATTCTCAGCTTCACCAACTCCTTCTTTTTAACAATTTTTCCAGTGATTTGTCCAACTTCAAAGTCACCTCCATTCCCAGACTAAAGCAATCCCACTGGCTTCTATTCCCTAACGTGATACATGATCAGATGAGGTGCCTCATGGACCAAAGCCTTTGCTGTACCACAATTCCTCATACACATGCCATAAAAACGGAACCAACCATTTCCTATTATCTATGACATGCCCACTTCCTGACTTGTGCTCCAAACACTAAATGGTATTTGTCTCATAGTTCTGCAGCCCTGATCTTAAAGGAATTGCCTTTGTCATCTTTGTTTTTGTTCCAAAGGTGTCCCTCAGCCTAATGTAACTTGGTTGAAGAGAGGAGGATCTCTGAGTGACAATGTTTCCTTGCTTTTCAATGGATCCCTGTTGTTGCAGAATGCTTCCCTCGAAAATGAAGGAACCTACATTTGCACAGCCACCAATGCTCTTGGGAAAGCAGTGGCAACCTCTGGGCTCCGCTTGCTGGGTGAGTGTCCATCCTAATTGTTCCCAATGTGTCCTGCAATGCATGAAAAGCAGGGCCCAGATTTGTCGACACTAGAGACAAAGTGCGAATGGCGCTGGCATTTCAAAGTTCTAACCCACCCATCACTACCTACTTAAAGTCATTTCTAACACCTACCACACCAGTTCTTTCCTCAGAAGTGAGTGACCCCAAAGCCACTCTTCTGCTTAAGTGACATGCAATTTTCTGCTCAGAATTAGGATTTTTTATATCCTGCCTCTATTTCTGCTTAACTCTCAACCTTGATTGTGTATGGGTATTGTGCTGAGGTCTGTTATAGCCAAGATGACTGTGAAACACCCATGCATGCACACACACCCGAACAAACATGCAGACTTTCCATCTATCTATCTATCTATCTATCTATCTATCTATCTTGCTCGCTTCTTTCTTTCTTTCTTTCTTTCTTTCTTTCTTTCTTTCTTTCTTTCTTGCCTTCAGGCATATTTTTCTCTCTCATTGCAAGAAACATCCTTTACTGCTTCTCTTACAAACACCAACCACCTTAATCCAGAAGGTCCCTGGAAGGCCTACCTACTACTTGAATACTTTGCTAAATTAAAAAAAAAAAGAAAAAAAGAGAAACTCTGATCTCTATTTAATACCTGTCAGATCCTGACACATAATGTTTTCCAACAGTTCCTTCCTTCACATCTAGTTCCTTAACCGAAATTATAGGCCCCTCAGAGGTAGGAAGCATCTGATATTTCCATTGCATTGCTGAGGAAACAACACAGTATGGAGTATGGCAGTCAACCAAGTATAGAATAACTTTATAATGTTATGATGGGGGAGGCCACGCCAGAGTTCCTCAACGCCTCAACCCCAGTGGCAAACACAGGATGTTAGACTGCTTTCTTTTCCCTCCTGGGTGTGATATTTGGAGTTCATCAGTTCTTTTCAACAAAATGAGCTGCAAGATTCAACCAGTGACACCCCTGTTTCCTCCAGAGCTTGGAATCAGTTGAGAATAAACCACAGAAGTCAATGATGGACACTGGAGTTCATTTATCATCTCTCTTTCTCCAGCACCTAACCCATGTGTGAGTGTTACATATGCTGGTTAGTGAATTCACCTGGACTACAGGAGGGTCCAGCATGAGATTTAAGAGTCGTATGACAGAGCTTTCTTCATGGCCTTCTCTGTTAACAGTTAGGAGGCCTAGATATACAAAAAGATGCAGGTGCCCCAACTGGAAGCCAGAGTGGCTGTCATACAACACTGGCACTTATTTATGATTTGGGATTTGCAGATAGTATGTTGCTAGGTAGCCAAAGCTGAATCCAAACTCTTTAACCTACTGCCACAGCCTCCCAAGAGCTGGGACAATAGGTGTGGACCACTATTCTCTGCCCAGAGTGAATGTTGGCCTCCATTAACTCTCCTGGCATTTACAATAATACAAAGTGGAACACAATTATTTGTGTTTTAATTTTGGAAGCTGGAAAGTAACAAAGGAATTTAGATTAAGGTCAAAATGTGTAGCATCCTTTGTCTGTTCTGTTCCTGGTGTTCTTCTGATCCTGCAGGGTGGATGGGAAGCAGGGCAACCTTTATCTTTTCAATGAACCTCTGCAGGTACCTGAAGGCTTCAAAATTGAAAGCTCTGGCAGCTCATCAAAGTTTTCCAGTACTGGAATGAACTCTTCATGTTCCTTCCAAAGTCCCTCAGCTAATTTCTCTTTCCTACTTATACCAAGACCTGCACCTTCCTCTTTTCAAGAATCCCACTGAGCCAAGCAGCTCTCAGTGCTAGCCACTTATCTGAGGGATCAATTACTAGCTTCTCTCCACTATCCTGCAACCCTGAAGCTCAAACTTTACAACCTTCCTAAAATCCCTTTCTCATCACCAGATGCGTCCCTCTGTGGACCATAGCTCTCATTCTCCTATTCCAGAGTTCCAATCTGCTTCCTCCAGTTCCTTTTCTAATAATGATGGATGTATTTTTTTCTCTCTTGCAAGAAAAGCTGACCTGATAAGCATGCAGAAATGCCACACTTTAGCAAAGTAGGTGACTCTAAATACCCTTACCATCTCACTCCGCCACTCCACCATGCACACACACACACACACACACACACACACACACACACACAGCAGCTGCTTCCCAGACCTGTGTAAAGGCATCCATGAACACACAACACTCTAATAGGAAAAGTTCATTTCTTCATAGTTGTCTTTAAGAACACTCAAACTGGAGTGAGAATTTAATGGCTTTTGATTGGTAAGATGTGCTACACATTGTTTCCTCAGAACGAAGAGAACCGGGCAGTAAGACTGCATTTCCTAAGACACAGAAAAAGCGAGTTCTCCAGGCACCCAAAAACAGAGCAAACAGCAACAACTCAACAGGAAAGCCCCTGCCTCAAGGTCTGGAAGTCTGACTTTTTACATATTTCCTTTCTGAGCCATGTACTTTTCTGTTGGTGACCTCTATGCTTTTGTTTTGGAACCTATACCTGGGCATTTACTCAGGTTTCTTACTTGATCCTCAGTCTTCGGTAGTTCAACTTACTCCTCTCACAATGGGACAGGTTTTTTTTTAAAGAGGCAGCTCATGGAGCTCATATCCCTAATATACATCATTATTTGTGATGATGGAGATAATGATTTTCCAGTTTCAAGACTGTCATCACCTAAATAAATCAACGGGAGCAAGTTTTTCAAGAGTTGTGGGATCAGATCTTTCAGTTTTCTGTCCACACACAGATTTCCCATACATACCAACTTGTTATGCATTAATACATGATTGAAAGAACATCACCAGGTGTTGCAAGCTTGAAAACCTCTTCAGAAGACAAAGAGAATAAGGTAGAGATAAGAAAATCAGGAAGGATAATTAGGAAAACTGGTGATGATCTCGGCTACTTGTCACTCAAAAGTAGGTTGGGATGGCTGAGGACAAACCAAAACTACTTTCAGGCCACATATTTTTATTATGTAAAACAGTAAGATCTATGTCATTTGGGGATTTGAAATGTTGAGGATCTTCTCGAAGCTGTACACTATGTCATATAAGTATGTAGGGCATCTAGAAGGTGTTTCTCATCTCCCTGAGATGCAAGGGAGAGGTTAGGGGGAATGATATTAAGTCATCTGTTAACACTGCACCACGTGTTCCTGATGACACCACTACTTAAGATACTCATGTCTTTCTTCCTTTTAGATGTAATGCTACCATTATTACACGGTCAAATGTTTATTCATTGGACATTCAGTGATATGTGCTGAGTGCTTGTTTCTCCTAGGACTGGGGATGACTTAGTCTTTGAGAAGCTTGCAGTCTAAGAGGGAGCACTCATGTGAACAGTTCTGAGGCAGTGGAGCGGGTATCATGAGAAAAACTGCTGAAGAAGAGCCCAAGCTCCCTCTGGAAATGTCACTCAGGTTTTTGTGTATACAATGACATTTGTTCTGGGAAGAGAAAGAAGGACCCTCCCGTAAGATAAACTGGAATGGGAGAAGACATTTAGATGTTGTATTGCCATGGGCAAAAAGATCACAAGAACCCCTGCAACTAATTAAATAGTAGATATTCATGAGGCCAGTGCTACTGTAAGGATAAGCCTTGATGTAGACAACACTTGGCTTATTGGGACTATTTTACATCGTTTTAGCACCTTGTACCCAGGCTCAGAGACTATCTATGTACAAGTGTATATAAACACTTAAATGTGCACGCTGCAGAGTGTGCCAGCCCTTCAGTGACTAATTGGGCTAGCATTTTATAGAGAATTATGTGTTAGGTTAACCATTGTCACTTCAATGATTGTATTTGGCATACCCTGTCCTAATGTTGGACAGGACAGTGTGTAAGGATTTGGCCTTCTGGTAGGAAAGATGAACAGGAAACAAGTAAGCAAATAAGTGTGTGTATTTCTTTGTAGCTAGGCGCTACAAGTAAAATGATCACAGCAACGGGGTGTATAATGTTTGGCGGTGACTGTTTGGAGACGGTAGTCAGGACAGGCCTTCTGGGGATGTCTAGACTTAACAGATGAGATGGAGTCCTGGGTGCAGTAGGGTGATGAAGGAGTATTCCCAGAGAGAGTACTCACCATGGATAGATTGACAGGAGATGAAAGGAAGGACACCAACAAAGTCCGACGTGGTGAACCGAAGAGTTAACTTACAGGAGTGTGGGGAGGGCTACGTGCAGAGGTAGAAATGCCTCAAAGGCAGCCTCAGCACTGGAAACCCACACCAGCATGGTGACAGAGATGACAGCTGGAACCTTGGAGCTCACTGCAGGACTTTCAGGCAGCCCAACAGGTCTGAGTGTCTCTTCAGGCAGCTGGACCGATGCGAGTCTCCTCAGCAGACCTTATTGTTTACATAGCCTTTGGGAAAGAGGGGCCTTACGCATCTGGTTGTTTTCATAGACATAAGTTCCTTTAGAAGTTCCTGGGTCTCACTGAGCCTTGGAAGAAAGTGCTACACAGGGGGGAGACAATAGGAGATGCAGAACAAAACCAGGAGATTCAAGTTCATGCCTACTAGAATAGCCAAAAACATGGACTCAATTCCAGCCAGCAATATTTCAGTGAAAGCTGCCATATGGTGTTGAACAGAGACCACACTGGAAAACTGTTTGGCACTTTCTAGTTAAACACATACCCATCCTTGGCCCAACAAATTCTACTCACAGGTTATTCATCCAAACAGGATGAAAACATGCTCACAGACACACACGCATGCACACACACACACACACACACCACACACACACACACACCACACACACACACACACATGCACGGTTTATACATGGATGTTCAGTCTTATTCACAATAGCTGTTGACAGCAGAATGAAAGACAGTGGTGTACTCAAAAGCTCTATACGATTCAATAGTAAAAGAAGATACAGTATTGATATTCCCAACAATATGAGTGAATCCCGAAAATGATGCTCTAAGCAAAAGAAGACAAATACAGAAGCCCAGAAGGAAGTGAAGCTAATGCGTACTGATAGTTAAAACTCTTGTGGTTGCCTGGGAGGGGAAGGGGCTGACTGGAAGCTGGCAAATGAAAGCTTTGATGGTGTTAAAAATATTCTGCACCTTCCTGTGGATCATAGTTAAAGGGGTTCAACAATTGAGAAGCTCATAAAATTGAGATCTAAGCACTGCATTGCACACAAATTATACTTTAATAAAAGCCCAGTGTTTTAAAAGAAAGGCACATGCGTCCTGCTGCACTGAGACCTGGAGTTAGACATGTGTGGGTTCCAGTCTCACTGACACAAAGCAGACACTGGGTAACTTACTTTGTTACATTCAATCTTTCTGTCTCTGTAAATAAAAATAAAAATAACAGCTTTATAACAGAACATGGAAGAGTCAATAAAAAATAATCCTTATTTTTAAAGTGTCTAACCCAGCACCCATTCACTCTGGAGAGTCTCAGTAAACAGCCATCTTGAAGAAAAACTGTTTTTAAGTAAACTATAATTCTGAAACGACAACTAGAGGTTCCATTTATGGTTCTGCCTGCAAATGATGCCATTTGCAATTTAAGGTAAAAACCTCAAAATTCAGAATGAAAACCAATAAGTTAAACCCTTCTGTCCTGTGAGAGGTTGTGTGGACACAGCTGGTAGCTATCAATTATTCATGATTATTGCAGAGAAATTTGGTGTTTTCTGTAGCCATCCACAAACCTGTCATCATGGTGTCCTACCTCATCTTTTACCGGGTGTCGGCAGGGAAGAGTAATACAAAAGCTGCAATTCCTGGGGCTGCCTGGCTTCTGCTTCTCTAAAGGAGGCCCCCACTCTTACCTTTCCAGATGTCTCCAGAGTGAATTATTCATGCAGTTTTAGGATGGATGTGATTTTTGGGTTAAGAATTAATGAAAAAGTAAGGATGGAACTCAAATGCATCTCACCTTACTGCTTAATCCCTGGTCCCTGGTCCTCCTGCTAAATCATCTTCCATTTTTCTGCCTGACCTGTTTTTGGAAAATGGACTGCATTAGGGCATCCCCTGGAGAGGCCTTCCTCCATGTCCTGCTGGCTCTGCTTAAAGAATGTTGGAGAAGGTCTGGCTGCTCCATGCCTCCTCCCTTTCTCTTGGGTTTTTCTGGTAGATCTAGCTGACCTATGACGGCTGTTCCCCAGGCTGTGCTCCAAGGATCCTATTCTGGCCACCATTTCTGGTTAACGAGTACAATAGTTACTGGAGAGAAAGTCAGCATCACACTGTGCTTTCTCTCCTTGTGCTACTTAAAATGTAGGCAGGTAGCTAACCATAGAACAATTCCCAATAGTCTTCAGCCCTGCTCCCTCCAGCACATAATCCTTTCTTATTTGGGGTTATTGGTGACATTTCCTTTCCTTTCTGCAGAGCATTTTTGGAAACCTGGTAACTGGACACACTGTTCTGCCACTTGTGGTCCCTTGGGAGTCCAGCTTCAGAGGCCCCAGTGTGTGATGGCCAGTGGGCGGGAAGTGAGTGAAGCCCTGTGCGGTCCTTACAGGAAGCCGCTGGCTGGATTTCAGTCCTGTAACATCCGGGATTGCCCAGCAAGGTATGTGTGTGTAGTCACTTTCTTAACAGTACACTAGTTTTTGCTGGTTTTGAAAAGTACAGTAGGGGCTGGTGAAATGACTCAGTGGTTAAGAGCACCAGCTTTTCTTCTAGAAGACCCAGGTTTGATTTTCAGAACCTACACGGCAGCTCACAAACCATCTGAAAGTTCATCCTCAGGGAATCTGATACCCTCTTCTGGTCTCTGCATGTATCATGCACACACTTGGTAAACAGACATCCATGCAAGCAAAACACCCAGACACATAAAATAATATAAAATCTTAAATTGTAAAAAAGACATAGTAATTTGGATTGTTTAATAGCTCAGTAGCTGTACTTAGAGAAAGTGTCAGAAAATGATCCAGCAGCACATAGCCTAGCAGAAAACTGACCAGAGCTTGCAAGCGCTCTCTCTCTCTCTCTCTCTCTCTCTCTCTCACACACACACACACACACACACACACACACACACACACACACACAAAAATGAACAAAGAGGTATTTTTGTATTTTTTAGTTCAGATCTGTGAAGCAGGAATGATGCTTCAGCCCTAATTTTCTGATTAAAAAAATGGAGAGTCGGAGAGCTGGAGATCTGGCTCAGCACTGAAGAGACTTGTAGCTCTTCCAGAGAACCTCATCGCAGTGCCCAGCATCTCCATCCGTGGCCTCCCTCCCAGCTGCCTGTAACTCCTGCTCCACCTGCTCTCAGTGCCCAGCACCCATGTCCATGGGCTCACAACCTAAGACTCCAGCTCCAGTAGATCCAACACACCCTCACATCTCAGTGAGCATCTGTATACCCATAGCTCACACTCATATGCAAAGGCCCTGGGTTCAATCCCCAACAGTGCTACACACACACACACACACACTCAGAGAGAGACAGAGAGAGAGAGAGAGAGAGAGAGAGAGAGAGAGAGAGAGAGAGAGAGAGAGAGAGAAATGATAGTTTTTTTTAATAGGAGAATCTTCTTGTTACACAGTTCCATTTCCCATACCAAAGTACACACAGCAGGTGGCTGTCCATGCCGCAAGAGTGTGAGAAGCAGAGTCACTGCGCCAGTCTCTGTCACAGATGCTTTGAGGCATAGCTGCCATATCTTTTAGTAACTACTGTCATTTCTAAGTGGAGCATGTCACACGAAGTGTCACCCTTCAGAAAGCACAAATCTTATGACAGAGTCCACAGGGAACCTAATCCTTTGGAGTACACAGTGACAACTCTCTATTAAACCTTGTGCGTGGCACACTCATCATTGCATTGGTTCTATCTACCTAGTGACACTGCTGTTCCTGAGGAGAGTGGAGGAGGAAGACTGGAAGTCACCTATGTTGTTACCCTGTCCTGGAGAGACATGTGACTCTCTGACACCACCGTAGTGTTAGGATCAACACATCCGCCTTACCGTCCTTACTAAAGTCTTGTAATCTTTGTTCCTAGGTGGTTTACAAGCGTGTGGTCAGAGTGTTCTGTGTCTTGTGGTGAAGGATTTCACAGTCGGCAAGTGATGTGCCAGCAGACAAAAGCCAATGGGACTGTACAGGCGGTGTCCCCAAGGGCATGTGCTCCTAAAGACAGGCCCCTAGGGAGAAAACCATGTTCCATCCGTCCGTGTGTTCGACAGGCCATTGACCCAGGAAACCAGGTAACCTTATGGTTGGCTGTGTTCTCTGTAATCAGCAATCTGTTACTAATGAAATTTAAAATTGTTTTAGAATATCTAACTTAGAGTATGTGTTCAATATTCCAATGAGACATATATGTTTGTACCACGTGGTTGAGTTTGATCGGCTGTACCGTATGAGGTAATCCCGGCACAGAAGACAAAGACTGCTGGTCCACTTACATACGAATCCAATCAATCTCATGGAGCAGTGAGTAGAACATTCAGTAGCTGAATGGCTGGAGGATAGGATATAATCTTAAAGAGTACAAAGTTGAATAAGATAAATACGTTCTGGTAGGCCACTATGCAAATAAGTATTTACACCTAACAATGCTGTATTGGATACTTTAATACTGTTAATGGGCCACATTTTTTCCCTTTTATTGAAAATAGATTTCCCTCATACAATATATCCTGATTACAGTTTCCTCTCCATCTACACCTCCAAGTTCCTTGCCACTTCCCCTCTCATCCGGATCTACCTCATTTCTGTCTCTCATTAGAAAACAAAATGCTTCTAGGGTATAATAATATAATACATAAAATCTAATGAGATAAAACTCATGTGTCGGAATAGGATAAAACAAACAAACAGAAGGAGCAGTGTCCAAGGAAAGACACGAAAACAGATACAGTCTCAGAGACACACTTGTTCACACACTCAGAAATCTCATAAAAACAAAACAAAAACAAGCAAAAAACCTGGAAGCCATAATATATACAACAAAGGATCTGTAAGGTAAAAAGAAAAAATAAATAATTAAAATAAAAAATAAAATGAGAAGAGGCACAAAACCTTGACATGGTATTATGAGGCTATGAATCTCCAAAGATTACAGCAAGTTCATTTTCTGTTGGCCATTCACTGATGGGCATGCAACCTAGCCTTCAGAGTAGTATGTTTCTCCAGTGAGACTCCCTAGGAGAAAACTAAATATTCCATTGTTGTCAACTGGAGATATTTTCTGGGTTGGGAGAAGGGGGCATGTGTCCACTTCCTTCAGCTCTGAGACCTCATCTGTATAGACCCATGCAAGCCCTGTGCATGCTGCCTCTCCGTCTCTGTGCGTTTGTGTGTGCATCAGTCGTGTTAATTTAGAGGGCTTTGTTTGCTTGGTGTTCTCCACCCACTCTGGCTCTTTCTGTCTCCTCTTCCACAGGGGCCCCTGAGCCCTGAGGAGAGATTTGATAGAGACATCCTGTTTAGGGCTGTGTTCTAAAACCTCTGAATTTTCATAATGTCTGGCTGTTAATCTCTGTATTTGTCCCCAGCTGCTATAAGAGGACATTTCTCTGAAGATGGCTGAGCAAGGCACTGATCTATTAGCATAAAAGGACAGAAGGATGGCAAATTTCAAGTTAATCTGTGGTAAAAAGCCAGCTAGGCTACCTAGAAAAACACTGTCTTTAAAATATATATACACAAAGAAAAGTACCTAGGAATTTTGTTTCAATGTATAGAATTTTATAAAGAAACATATAGCATACTTAGGGCTGGAGAAGTAGCTCAGAGGTTAAGAGCATTGGCTGCTCTTCTTAAGGACAAAGGTTTGATTCCCAGCATACACATAATGACTCACAACCATTGATAACTCCAGTTCTGAGTGATCTGATGTCTTCTAGCCTCCATGAGCATCAGGCACACAAGTGGTGCATGTGTGTGTGTGCGCGCGCACACACACACACGTAAGCAAAGCACTCACATACATAAAATATTAAAAGATATCATAGTATTATTAAAATGAATAACTGAAAAGTTGAACAAATAGAAGACCTATTATTTTGCTGAATACAAATATCGGCATATAAAGACCCAGAAATGAATTTATGTATGGAAGACAATCTTAGTTAAAATGACATAAACTTTCTTTGGAATTTATTATAATTCTGACCTTTATTCTGAGAACAAATAAAGACAAAAATCTTTCAGGAAGATAAACTATGGGAGGTAGGGTGAGCCTCATCCTGTGCCAACCAGGATGCAAATTTGTTTGGAGCAGCTGTGTACCATCAGAGCAGGAGTAGACATGGGATCTGGAGTGTAACTACAGCATTGGGCCAGGTAATTCATCCGTGACTTTGAAGTTCAAGGGCAGTAAACCAGAAAAAGAAAATTTGTTTTGAAGGAACTAGAAAGCATAAAACTTCAAAGTTTTTCAAAGACTTTAAAGAAAATCTAAAGAAATAGGAAGAGTTCTTGCATTCGTGGATGGCATGATATTGCTAATACCAACACTCTCCTAATTTGTCTAAAGACTCGCAACAGTCTTTATAAACTGGTAAGATGAATCTAATCTAAAATCTATATGGAACTAAAAATAACCCGTAATATCAAAAACAAATCTTCTGAAATAGAATCAGTTAGAGGACCCAAAGTTTAGATGTTAAAACTTTCTACAAGATAGTGCGCTTCTAACACAGAACAGGCGTTTATATCCTAGAAACTGAACAGAATCCAAAACGAAACAATTGGATTCTTGGTAAGAGTGACATAGTTATCTACTAAAGAAAGCAGTATTACTTTGTGATAGTTGACCTCAGTTGCCAACTTGCTTGGCTATGAAAGGCCATGGGTTCTTGCAGATGTATCTGTGAGGAAGTTTCCAGAAATTAACTGAAGAGATGCATCTTCTTCTGGACATAGGCAACATCATCCTATGGGCTAAGGTCACAGAATGGTTACAAAAGGAAAAGGGAGAAAGCTGGTTGAGCTCACACATCCCTCCTGCTTCCTGAGAGGTCACCCCATTCCTGCTGCCATTCATTCTTGTCACCTGCCTTTCCTATCCTGAACCATCTTCTGAACCATGAGCCAAATTAAGCCTTTCCTTGCTTAGGTTGTTTCCTGTCAGTGGTTGGTGTCACCAATAACCATAGAAACGATACCCTTTGACAAATGCTGCAGGGCAACTGGGCACCCACAGAAAAGCATGAAGTCACGCTCCCTGCTTACAGGAAATACTGACACCACAAAATTCATCAGAGACATTTAAGAGTCAATGCTATAAAATGTAGGGGGGAAAAATAGACACAATTCCTCACACTGTAGGAAATCGCATTTTACATAGAACACCAACCAACTACATAGACAAAACAAGAGTGAATAACTTGAATCATATCAAAACTAAAGCATCTATGCTACAATGGGTTACCATCAAGACACTAACAGATAACCCATAGGATGGGAATAATATTTACCTGACACATCTCTGAAAAGGAACTTATGTCTAAAATACATCTTAAAAGCCACGACTCAATAGTTAAAACGCACACACAATCTAATTAAAGCATGAATGAGGGGTTTAAATAGACATCTCTTGACTAAAGGCAGTAAACGGTCAAGGAGGACATCAAAAGATACTCACTGTTAGTTATTAAAGAAATGAAAACTTAAAACCATAATGATACACCACTTTACAGTAGTTTCTGCAGCACTGGCTTTAAAACAGATAGTCTAATATGAAAACGCATAACTGTATCCTGTAGGACTGTAGGTGCGATAGGAAGTGGTGCAGCCCCATTGCAAAACAATCCACAGGTTCTTAGGGAGTTGACCGTGAACTTGAGGACCCAACAGCATTGCTGCTAGGTGTGTATCCACGAACATTGAAAACACCACACGAACATTTACCAATGAATGTGATGACCTAACTACTCATGATAACCAAACAGAGGAAACAACACAGGTAACAGTAACACCACTGCCAACACGATGAAGCAAGTGCAGAGATACCTGAGCTCTGGCACATTCGTACAAGTACTATGAAAAGAAATGTGGGACTGGCACATTCTACAGCATGGACAGACCTTGAGAGTCTCAGGACAGACACAGGACTCCACTGTTGTGTCTAGCATAGGTAAATCTGTTGAACAAAAGGCAGCTTTGTGACCGCCCAGGCCTGGGAGTGGAGGGGTGACTGCAGAGAACTGTTGGGTCTCTGTGAAGGATGATGATAATGTTCCATACTTGGCTGTGGTGTGGCAAATCTGAAAGCCGTTACAATGTGTGTTTTAAATAGTTGATAATTACATAGCAAGTGAACTGAAACCCAATGAAATACAGCTATGAGATTAAAAGATTGTATGAAAGAAATGGATTAAGTAAGGGAAGAGAAATAAGCAAAATCAGAGCATACACTTAGAACATACTCTATGCACTTCTGCCCTGCCTGGGAGCTCCTTGTAATAAAAATGTAAAAGACTTTTCTTTGCATAATATGATTATGAGAAAAATTAATAGGTATTATGGCTGTGCAAAACTCCAAGGGCTGCAAATCAGACTTGAATTGCTTCTCCTGTTGCTGAACTTGCCTTAGCACAGGTGACTCCATCTTTCCTCATAGCAGAAAGACCAAAGTTGGCCTTCATTTATTGTTTTAAATATATCCATTTCCATACTTAAGCCCAATAATTCAGAGTTGATCCCATCCTTCTCCCTTCTTCCTGAGCTTCAGGGAATAAAGAATTGGGGAGAAGGGTAGGTCTGTCTGCAGAGCTATGATCCACCTCTTCTAATTCACCGTGAGGACAACTGGTCCCTGTAACTTGTCCTTGGCTGATTCACCTCAGCACAGATCCCAGTACACATGGTGTACCTGAGCAATCAGGGCACTTGAGACACTGTTCTGTGTTTCTGTTCTAGTGTCCTGGACGTTGCCTGGGCCATGCCACGAGGATGCAGCACCATCACACTGCTTGTGCCCACAATGGCTCCAACTCTGACTGTGAGGACAGAAGGAGGTACTGACCCCACCCCAGTACAGCATGCACCTCCCCTGGAAACTTCAGGGAACAGAACTACCTGAAATAGAGTGATTCATAGTTTCTCTCACTCCTCATAATTGAAAATTCCTATTCAATTATGACTTATTTAGTGCCATCCTCAATAGTATACATTATGCTGAAATATAGCCAATAAATACTATTTATAATCACAGTTATTTGGATGTTAAACAGAAAGATAAAATACTGTAAAGGGGGAAAATGTAGCACCCAAAATAGAATTTTAAACACATGTATTTATTTATATATGTATACTTATATATAAATATATATTATGAATATATTATATGCAATATATTTATAATTTATAATTTATATAAATATATTTATATATAAATAAGAATGATTTATTCCTATTAGAAGCTGTGTTGATTTGGATATTAGCATAATGATTTAGCAGAGAATAAAAATAAATATTTTAGCTTTAAAGGGGGCTGTTTGTTTTTCTTTTGTAGGGAAGTCTGAGTGGATAGGTGGTAGAGTAGGGCTTGACTCATGAGAGCATCTGGATGGCCAGCCTCCCTCTGCTGTCTGGCTCTGCTACCTTAGACGACAATATCTCAGCCATCGGCAAGTGTGAGGAAACTTGCAAGTTATACAACACAAGGAAATTTTCTTTCCATCATTCTTTTATTCTGTGGCCTTCGAATACCTAAGTGCCTCAGTCTGCAAGTGGAATATTATCATCTATGTAAACTTCAACTTAAATTATAATTAGTGAGCCTAGTGTCAGTACCTGAACAGTCCTGGTCATAGAGGACACCCTGTTTCTAATTCTTTCTTACTGCTTCACATACTGAATCCTGCTGAAGAAAGTAGAATGACCTGGACTATTGGCTTGGTTACTGTTCTGAGCCTTCAGTAAGGTTTGGCAGTGTAGAGTCAGCAGTATTTCCTATTCCCACAAGGCGATTTCAAGCCAGAACCATTCTCCTCAAATGGAAAATGTTTGGAGCAGCTGCCCTCATTCTCAGCAGACAACGTAGTTTCCTACTTTACTGAGAAGATAGAGACCACACACAAACGTGCACCTCCCAGATGTTTTCCTTTGCAGTCATAAAGACATCTTTACAACACAAGAGCTTATATGGATGGTGCCTTTTATTTTAACATAATATACTTATTTTTCTGATGCTTGATTTTTTATTTAAGAAAAGATTACAAACATGTATCTTAGCACACCTTGACTCTATTCTATTTAAGTATGATATTTAATATTCTGCTAACTCTTTGAAGGTATATTGCTTTAGTTTTTTTTTTTTTGCTTTTAAAAACAGATGCTGCAGTAAACATCTTAGAATGTATGTGTCTTTATGCTCAGAGAGTTTCATTTTTATGAAGTAAACATTTAGAAATCAAAGTGAACTCATAAGCGTGTACACTTAGCTATTATCAAATTACCATCAAACTATGTAAACAATATGAGAATTATCTGCGTTTTTCATTGACATTTGATAGGTTTTTAATCTTTCAATTTTTAATCAATACGATAAAGTTGTTTTGTGTAGCATTTTATATGCATTTTGACCCCTTGTAGCCTTTTTTGTGAATCCACTTTCCTTTTATTTTTCATCCCACCCTCCATCACCCTGACCAAAGCACCATCAGCTCTTACCTGGTCTAGCAGCACAGTCATCCTGTTAGTCTCCCTCTCCATCCTGCTTTGACCAGCCCAGTCTCCATGCTACCTATCGATGGAGTTGTCCAAATGCAGACCTAGTCAACTACTGCTGATGGAGAAGGCTCACCAAAACCTTTGATGTAGGCTACATGCTCAAATCAACTTCCTCCTTCTTCACTGCATTCCTGCATTCTCTCCTCTCTCTCTCTCTCTCTCTCTCTCTCTCTCTCTCTCTCTCTCTCTCTTTCATATATATGGAATATATATGATATATTAAATTATATCATCCTTATAGTCCTTGGATAAACCTTACAATTTCAATCAAAAGCACCAAAACCAAGAGGCAGAAAAATGTAAAAGAAGGAAAAGGAGGCATGGAAGTTCTGACTCTGATCAGTTTGGATCTTACACGAAGGAGGATATGGAAGTAAAATGGAAGCGTAGATTTGATTTAAATAGTAAACAGAAATTCCCAAGAGCTCTGCTTGTACATGAGGTGTCACGTGCCTTCTGCTTGTATGGTTTTATCTGCCATATGGGCTGACCTGTGTCATAACCTGCAGCTCTTCAGGTTATGATGTTACTTTGCCTCATGTCTGGTGGTTTGTGAAGGGACTGAGTTGGTTAGTAGAGAGTGCTGCTGAGGGGACTTTCTCTGAAGTTTTATAACCTTGTTTTCCCTGCAGACGTCTGCTGGATTGGTATGTTTGCTATCAATTTAAGGTGGCCTTAAATATCCCTTCAAAATGCTTAAAGAGGATCAGTAGGCTGAAGGAGAGACACCCCAGAGGCCATAACAGGGTCTCAGTAGATGTAAGATGGTGTTTTATAAGAAATCACATTGAGGACTGGGATAGAGTCAGTGGAGGGTGAACTGTTGACTCCTAGGAAGGCCCAGGATGTGTGGGCTCTGTTGAGCAGCATTGTAGAAGGCCTGGGAACTGTCGGAGTAGAAGTAGCCCAGGCTCATCTAGAAGAAACATGAGGACCTACAGGATCCAAGGAAATGCTGGGGACACAGAAAAGTCCTCAAAACAATGATTTCCAACCTTTTCTAGGAGTCAGAATATCCTGGGAAATTTTTTCTGATTTTTCTGGCAGCCTATATCTTTGTAAAGCCATCCACTTCTGTCTATTCCTGACTAATAGCCAGGCTTGGGCTCCATTGATAGCCCTTAGAATTGATCTGGCTGGTGGCACAAGGATTATTTGAAGCAGAGATAGAGTGAGAAATGGAAGCAAGCTAGGTAGACTATTCACTTCAGGATCTCTGCTGCTGTCATATGTTTGTAAACACGAAGCCCAACTGTATTTATAGTGTTGTCGTCTGTACAAGGTCCATCTGACTTGGATGTCCCCACTCCAAGTCATTTTGTCCCTGCTCTGAAAACAGATGCCCCACGGCATTGTCTTCAGTCTCCAAGAGCTCCCTGTTGGTTTAACAGCTCCCTGGGCCTCTCATCCTTAAGAAAGGACTTGTCTTCAACCAAGAGGAAACACTTGAATTACTTAAGTCTCTTTAGATTGGAAACAGCAAAAGCCAACTTTAAAGAGTTTCTGCAGAGAGGGCAAAGCCTTATTAATAAGATAGGTCACTTAAAACTTGAATATGTGTTCAATTGGTTTTCTGTAGGTATCTGACCTCTGCAGTAGGAGGGAGGCCAGGGAGCACTCAATCTGCACTGTTCGTCACCTGTGTGACTCAACTTTGGGGGATTATGATTTATATACTGGGGAAAACAAAAGAAATTAACAGGACAATCCTCCCTGGCTCATCTTTTTAAACCTTATAACCAATTTGGTAGGATAGCATTGTTTCCTAGTTAAACCCTTTGATGGTGTCTCCGCCTACTGGCAAATCCAAGTATTGCGTCCCACTCTGTGTAACACTCTTCTTCACAAGTCAGGTTGTCACAAGTTTCTCCATTTTCTTACTCTTCCAATGATATTTCAACATCCCTTAGAAGAGATACTGAGTAAACTGTAAATTAGTTACAGTAATGACCAGAGAGTCGAATGGGTTCATAGTACAGTACTTTCAGGGCTTATGAACAGCAACATAAGGCTTCTGAATGGTGTTGAAGTGGCTTATCGTGTTTAGGCAAACGACAGATAGATAGATAGATAGGTAGATAGATAGATAGATAGATAGATAGATAGATAGATAGATAGATAGATAGATAGATAGATAGATGTATAGATGTATAGATATATAGATATATCTTTTTTTTTTTCATTTCAGACCTGCCTTTAGAAGGAACTGCACCTCGGGGCCCTGTGAGGCATGTTGGCGTGTGGGTCCCTGGAAGCCCTGTACAGCAGTCTGTGGCAGGGGGTTCCAGTCTCGCAAAGTTGACTGCATTCACACAGGGAGCTGCAAACCGGTGGCTGACAGATACTGTGTGCAGATGAAACCAGCTTCCTGGAGGCACTGTCTTGGGCCTTCCTGTGATAGTACGTACCCCTCTCAGGTATCACCAGCTCCCCAGAAGTCTGGTCAAAACCGGGACACTAATGTGCCTTTCTCGTCCAGGGGTGGGGTTGTGGGCAGCAACATTGATTCTTGAAGTAGTAGCAGCCACTCCACACACATTTTTCTTTGAAGTCTCCTCTGCTAAGACTGAGCTAGTGGGCTCGTATAAGTGAACAAATGTCCTAAAATTACATAGTGAATGTAACTGCGTGTTACTTTTCTATGGGATAAGTATGAGACATTCATAAATTTTCCAAGGGGCCCAAGACCCTACAAAAAGGAACCTTTGCCCTCAGCACTGAGAGAAGTAGCATGGCTCAGAGGAGCAGTGACCACAGGAATGCTCAGGGCACTACGGGAAGCCAGTTGGCCATGTGGAGAAATGAACCCACCGTGCATCTGACATCTGAACAGAGCTGTAGCTCCAGGCATGCCTCATTTCTTGCTCATGCGCTAATGAACCCATGCTATGGATTCTTCTCTCTCTCTCTCTCTCTCTCTCTCTCTCTCTCTCTCTCTCTCTCTCTTTCAGGAAGCTGCACAGACACAACTCACTACTGTATGTTCGTAAAGCACCTTAACCTGTGCTCTCTGGCCCTCTACAAACAAAGGTGCTGCCAGTCATGTCAAGAAGGATAAAGCTCTGGCAAGGTGTGAGGCTGCTGTGGTGAGGAGCGAAAGCTAAAGAGGCTCTTTCCCCATGTCCCTGGTTCAAAACTGCATACTCTTAAAATCTGGAGATACTATGATCAAGTGGAGGTTACCGCAGAAACAGTACCTGATACAGTTTTATAAGGTTAACTTTTCAGCGGCTGTTTTTTAATTCCAGTTCCTGTAGAGGATATAGTCTAGGACTAACATAAATGCATCAGCAGCTCTCGGAACCTCATCACAAACACACCATCAGCTGCTGTGCTTCATAGACCAGGAATGAGAGGTCCATCCTGAAGACTGCAACTGAAGACTTGTCTCAAGTTGTTAGGGTTTCAGCACATGGATGTGGCATTTATGTTTTAAAGGCTCTGGCCAGTAGCCTTTCAGATGTTGAGACTAACGGCGTATCTATAGACCCTTGTGTTTATTATGTGAAGAGGAGACAACCTCCCTGGACAACTTATAACACCAGCCGAGCCAAGGAGTCTCCACTGATGACATATTGTCTTCACTCTTAAATTGTCTATGGAAGAAAACGCAGTAGGTACAGCTGCCACTTTCATAACTACAGAAACCTATCTGTGACCAAATGAGGCATCTTGGAAATCAAAGAGGAAAAGCTAACCTTTTCTACTGATCTTGAAGTATATTCAAAGCTTTCTTCTAAGAGCTGTGAATGAAACTTTAAGCACTATTTTCTTGCACACAATCAGAGATCAAAGCCTTACTAGATGTAATTTATGCATACGATAATATTCCTGGGGATTTTTATTTTGTAAAGTTTATAAGAGAATAATCTAAATAAGAAATGTAATAGTTGACAGAATTGTTTATGGTAAATGATTATTTTAATTTGAGCCAACTTTTGTCAATAAATCCAAAGTCAATTAGAATTATGGTGGAAATAATCAATTTTGGGGTTAGGAACTAGAGTTGGGATTTGGGCTGTGCTTTGAGGAAGAAGGGTTGAATTCATCTTGGACTAGCACTAGGATTCAGTTAGGTGAGACAGGAAGGTACATTAGGGCTAAGACCAGGGCTGCCTTTAAGGTTAGGGGCTGCAGTTTAGACCTGGGTCTCTTGGAGCAAGGCTGCTTGCTGTTCATGACATTGGAGTAACTTTTTGCTCCTGGGGAAGGGTCAGGCTAGCATTCAATTTCAACTCCTACAACTGATCTGGCTATGGGGACCTTTCCATGATAGTTTACCAGCTGTAGCTTTAGATGCTACACAACCCCAAATAAGTGGTCCTGTTTCTTTACTCTGTGTCCCAGCTGCTTGTACACATATTGCCCACAGCCTCCTAGCACGCAACCTTTCCTGAGGCAGGTTGTGTTGGACCTACCTCCTGACTGACATGTGAACGGCACATTGTGGCTTTGGATTTGTTTGTAGAGAGGCTTGCTGAGCCTCTCTGCCATCTTCTGAGCACAGGTCTCTCTCACATTCCAACTTCAGCCTCACCGACACTGGGATGAACACTACTGTAGGTGGAGGGTTTGGTGGTCTGGAACGGACAGAGGAGAGGAAAGAGCACACCAGCCCTTGAGAAATTAGTCAGCAATCACATTCGATTGTTGAGCTTATTAAATTAAAAGAAAGATCATCTGTAAAATACTCCTTGTACATATTTATTATATGACTCCAAGGTGCAATATTTTATTTTGTACAGTATATAGTAAAGACATGGGACATTTATTTTTCATACTAACAAAATTTCTTATTAAACTGCTTCACCTTTGTATTTAACATTAAAAATAACCTATTTTTTCCGTTGTTATCGTACTTTCGTCTTGTTAACATTCAAATGGCATTCCTGTGTACTGTATTTTACTACTGTTTTTTTTTTTAATAACATGAGAGATAATGTTTTCCTTTGATGAACCTTAATTCAAAAATAAATTCACTTTTAGTATCTAGTAGCATTCTTGGTGGCTTCTCTGTGTTCGTGCTTTTGCTAGATGTTGGAGTGACTTCTCGCCTGTCCCCTTGTTAGTCTTGTAGCTCCCTAAGTTGTGTTGCTATCCCAGATTGTCCTTTGCATATCTTTCAGAAGGTGAGACCACAAAAATCCACTCTGATTCTTTATATCTTAGTGAATCATGCCTTTAAAAATATTTTGACAATAGCCAAAGTAAGTAGACGCCTGGGACAGATAACCGACAGGCACAGAAGTAGATCCAGCATCCACAGGGAGCAGAATATACTAATTCCCCTTGACCTATATATTTGAAATAATTATTTTAGGTTCACTGTAAATTTGAGCAGAAAGTACAGATTTTAGTATACGCCTTGTCTCAAAGCATAAGTAAACTTCCCCTGTTAGCAAATCCCCCTCTACATTTCTGTATTTTCTGTAACTCATGAATCTATGTGGATGCACCACAACTGAAATTCTGTAGTTTCTATTAGGGTTTGTCTTTGGCACTCCACATTTTGTTGATCTTGGCAAATGTAGAACGTGTGTCCATTTTATTATTCTAAAAATCTCTCTTCTTTAATTCTATTTTTCCCACTTTAATTTTTGTGAAAGATGCCTATTCTGTATGTGTCTGGCTTTGTTTCTTGCATGTATATGTTCATGCATTTCATACCCAGTACTAGTTTGGATTATTTTTGAAAGATCACTCGATGTTTTTGTGTGAGTCTATGTGCAAGTCCAGTATTCTGTTTCATGGATCTATTGTCTGTTCTTGTATCAGTGCCACATTGTTATCATTTTGGTAAGTCTTGAGGTTGGTCAGCGTCAGTCCTCCAATTTTGTTCTTCTCCCTTTATGTTGTTTTGACTAGTAAGGGTCTTTGACCTCTCCATAGTAATATTCAAATCATTGTTTCAGTATCTATGGGGGTGTCTCTGCAAACACCATGGCCAGCAGTGTTGATCTTATTCATGTGAGGCAAGACAGAAGGTCAATTCATTATGACTCAGTAGCAGATGTTGGTTCAAACTTAAAAAGTTTGAACATGGCACAATTTGGAGAAAGGTTTCCTGGTGATAATTAACTCAAAAAAAATGTACAACAAAGTTTAAGACATGATTATTGATACACTTTGTTAAATTCGTGTGACCTCTTCCATAAAGATGAATCCTATAGATTGACCGCGTATGACATGTTAAAGATCTGCGGAAGAGTCTGGTGTGGTCTCAGTCATACAGACAGTGGAAAGGTCACCAGGCTATAAACCACATCTGTTCCCATTTGTAAAGTACACAAGACATCTCCCATGAAGATGGCCTCTAGAAATTAACAAGGAAAGATAAGGATCTGGGGAGGATACACTGCAGATTGACTGAGACAAACATAAGAGTCTTGGGGAGCCAGGTGTGGCCTGGACATACAGATGACATAGAGGCCACCAGGCTATTGACCACCTCCTTTCCCAGAGACAACCCTGCATGTTTAAAATTCCTAGTTTCCCTAATGCTGTGAGCGCATGAACTTAGTATCTCCTACAATCCATAAAATAACTTGCTAAGATTTGGATGGAGATTATATTGAAGCTACATATTAAGTTAAAAACTGTCATCTTGATATTATTGTGTCCTCTTATTAGTTAATAGAGAACATCTCTATTCAAACGTTCTTTTGTCGGAGATCTGTAGGCTTTCTTTCATAAATCTCGAACACATTTTTCAACTTATGTTACTTAATTTTGAGTGATTATAATGTAGATAGAATTGCTTTTAAAGTTCAGATTGCACCTGCTTCTTGCTTGCATGGTTTTTGAACAAATGTATAAGGGAAAAAGAACTATCTTCTCTCGCTTAGCTCAATCCCTGTTCTCATTGCACACAAGTTTAGCACCTCTTTAAGGTGGCTCTCCCCCAACATTCTATAGTTTCCCTTTCACATCTCTTCTGCCTGGCCCTCTGCGGTAGTTTGAACGTGCGTGGCCCAGGGAATGGCACTATTTGGAGATGTGGCCTTGTTGGAGTAGGTTTGGCCTTGTTGAAAGAAGTGTGTCTCTGTGGGTGTGGGGTTTAAGACTCTCATCCTAGCCTGGAAACCAGTCTTCTCATAGTGGCCTTCAGAAGAAGAGGTAGAACTCTCAGCTCCTCCTGCATCATGCCTGCCTGGACACTGCCATGCTCCCACCTTGATGATAATAGAGTGAACTTCTGAACCTGTAAGCCAACCCCAATTAAATGTTGTCCTTATAAGAGTTGCCTTGGTCATGGTGTCTGGTCACAGCAGTAAAACTCTAACTAAGACACTCTTTGAAGACTCTTCACCTGAAGACTTCCACAAGACATCAGATTGAGTCTTTCCCTCTATGAACCTGCATAGCACACCCAGTAGTCTTATGCTTTAACTGTTGACCTCAATACCAGGAAGTCCTTTTTAAAGAAGGGACATCACCCTTAGAAGCTGTATCATGACCCTCCTGTAGATGTTTTATCAGGAAGTCCTTTGAAAAAGGTGGGATGGCCCTTTTCTAATAGAAAAAAAGGAAAATGTATTGAGTACACCACAAACACACGATTGACAAGGTCAATAATAGGAGAACTGCCTACCTAAGATGAAAGGCTGTAGCAGCCTCCACGTCAGAGCTGCCCTCAACATGCAACCCCCATCATGCAGCTTCCATCATACAAATGAAGGCAGTTCAATGTTGGGTTCAGGGGTGTGTAACAATAGATTGTGACTAATTTTGATGGCAGAACTCATCTATGCCGTGTCTGCTATGTTTTGTAAAGTGGCAGTATAATGTAGGGTAATGTGGTAGCAGCAGAAACAACTTGGTGGGCCAGCCAAGGTATCCACTTGAACAATCACATCATGCAACAGGCCTTGTATAAAGGAAGTTTATTGGGAAAGGGACAGGAGCAGGGCCTGGAAAGGGGTAGAGGCAGAGGAAGGGTGTCCGAAAGAGAGGAAGAGAGATCATATGGGGACAGAGAGAGTGGTGGAGAGTGTGAAGAAATGGGGAAGAGAGAGCTGGCTTGCACCTGGTAGCAGCTGATGGTGTAAGTAAGCTATTGCTAGGTTGCTGTTGGGCGGAGCCTAGCAGAATTGTCTGTAAGCCAACAATGCCACTCCACTATGTGAGGTTTGGCCACAGAGCTGTGGGAGATAGTGGTAGCAATGTAGGGGAGCTGTGCCAGGACTCTCAGTGGTGACTTGGCCCCAGTTTACTGTTGGCAGATGTCTCTGTGTAAGCAGAGGGAATAGATGCTGTCTCTTGGCTGTTCAAAGAAGTAGGAGAAATTTTGGGGCCACTGGTTCTTTTGGGGGGCACTGGACCAGCTTCTTTTGGAAACTTCCCTTGCATTTATTCCCTTTCTTCTGGTTTTTAATCATGCCCTTTGTCCATATTTAAGCCTGGTCAAGGAGCTTCTCTTGAGGGGTGAAACAATGGACAGAGAGCTGGGAAATGTTTCAAGAATGGCATTTCCCTTACCCTTTGGGAAGCATGAGGGTGCTACTTTCTGATATTTACTGTGAGAATCTAGAACTCCTGGAGGAAAGTCTCAGAACAATTGGGTAGCCCGTCTCAGAACTGGGTACTCTGGAATTTAACTTGCAAGTTTCAGCATGACTGAGCCTCCATGAATTTGATAATTATATTTCAGACTTTTACACCCATCTCTTCTGTGCTTTCTCTCCTCTGCTGTGCTAAGTTCTAGCCCCTGAATTCATCTAACTCTGCCACCTGGGGTCTTCCTGTACCCTATCCTCTCCCTCAGATCCAAGGATTGCTCATTTTCAGTCTGTTCAGTTTTTGTTTGAGTAGAGACTTCCAAGTCTGTTACACGTTTCCACACGTAACTGGATCCCACATGATCACTCTTATTCTGGGTCATGTGAAAAAATTTGGAGAGGAATTTAGACATTTGTAGCTGGGATCAGCATATGGCATAACAACCTCTTTCTTTTAATCTAACCTTTAATTTAGCCCTTTAAATGTAGTCACAGAAAAATCTCAGATAACCCCAGATTAAAACCCCCTACAAAATCCCAGGACAGTACTCCTTAGAAGTGTCATTGTCAAGAAAGGTCAAGAATGACTCTACATATGTACCTTACTCTAGTTAGTCCAAACAGGCAGAAGTAAAATGGTGACTCATATCAGCTGTGGGAGAGGAGCAGTGGTCAAGTTTAATGAGCATAGGGGTTCAACTTTATAAGCTAGACAGTAGTGGATTTGGGTAAGTGGGTAAGTATCTGGGAGGAGTAGTAGAGGGGAACCATAATCAGAATATATTGTATGAAAAAATATATTTTCAATACAATATAAAATAAATGTAAAATCTCTTTTAGTAAAAAATAAATAAAATTTTAAAAATTAAAAGAAAAAATGATGGTCAGTAGTGATGTTGCATACTATTTAATATTATCACTGAACTACACACTTAAAATTATAAGGACAAATTATTCACTGTACATATTCCACTTCAGCAAAAAGCATGAGGGAAATCTTCCGACATTATTTTGTTGCTTGAATTGTCTAACTTTGGCCACTAGGAGCTTTTATGGGCTGTGTATGTTTAACAACCACGTATGTCCATGAGTGAGTCAGCACCCAAAGCTCATAAATGTCATTCTTTTCTAAAAATATGTTTCTCCTTTCTGAGCCTGTGGTCTTAGTTCCCTTCATAATAGGATCTCCAGAGACACTGTAGAAATGCTAGCAGGCTGGCCAGGTGGCTCAGCAGGGAGAGTTCTTGCCCAGAAAGCCTGTTCTGAGGTTAGTCCGGAGCCCATAGTGGAAGAAAAAATCTGACTCCTGAAAATTTTCCTTTTACTTACACACACGCACACACACACACACACACACACACACACACACACACACACACGAAGAGGTCAAAAGAGGTTGTTGGATTTCCTGGAAATGGAATTAAGGAACGGTTATGAACCATTATAGGGTTTCTAGGTCCTCAGCAAGAACAAGTATTCTAACCACTGAGTAATGTCTCCAGCCCCAGTAGACATTTTCTTAATTTTCATGGTTGATATGAAAGATACCTTCCCATTGTTGGTGTTTCTACCTCTGGACAGGTGTTCCTAGGTTTTATTTTTAAGAGTAGGTTGAACAAGCCAGTAGACAGTGCTCTTCCATGATCTCTGCTTCTGTTCCTATTTCTAGGTTCCTACCTTGAATTTCTGTAGGCTTGCTTCGTGATAGACTATTACCTGTAACATGAAATAAACACTTTTCTCCTCAATTTTATTTTGGTCATAGAGTTCATCACATCAGCAGAAAGCAAATTAGAACAGAAATTGGTATTTGAACCATATGGTATTGATGTGACAAACCTGGCCATATGTTTGGAACTTTGGGCTGGAAAAAGCCACTAAGTGTTCAAACTTAATTGGCTGTTTTATGGAAGCTTGAAAGGTAAGAGTTTTAAGTGCAAATCATGGAATTCTGGCTTGTGAAGCTTCAGAGGGAAGTAAGAAGTGTCAGAAATATTTGTGTGATATATTTCAATTAAAGATCTGTAGCTTCTGGGTCAGGTGGGCTAAGGAATCATCTTTGGTTAATAAGAAACAATTATCACTGAGGTGAAATCTTCAAAGTGTTTTTAGAGTCAACACAATAAGCTGTAACTTCTTCTCAATTTTTTTTGTTCTTTATTTTTTTCTTTTACTCTTTAATTACTTTGTTTGTGGGCCCTTCCTGGGTTCTTCTTTTTCTGTCTCCTAACAATCTCTTCTCTGGCTCAGCTCAGCTTCTCCTGGGTCAACTGTCACCAGCTGTCATCTCTTCATAGTCTGCTAGCCAACTCACTTTCATGTGTCTCTTATTTTCACTCTTCAGAACCTCTTTCACCTCTCCTCTCCTCCTCTTCTCCTCTCCTCTCCCCTCCCCTCCCTTCTCCTCTCCTCTCCCCTCCCCTCCCTTCCCCTCCCCTCCCCTCCCCTCTCCTCTCTTCTCTTTTTCTCTTCTCTTCTCTTTCTCCTCTTCCCCTCCCCTTCCCCTCCCCTCCCCTTCCCCTCCCCTTCCCCTCCCATTCCCTTCCCTCCCCTTCCCCTCCCCTTCCCCTCCCCTTCCCTTCCC
>NW_021620849.1:4940066-4980507 GCF_004785775.1 Grammomys surdaster
CCCTCCCCTTCCCCTCCCCTTCCCCTCCCCTTCCCTTCCCTCCCCTTTCCCCTCCCCTTCCCCTCCCCTCCCCTTCTTCCTTCCCCTCCCCTTCTTCCTTCCCCTCCCCTTCCCTCCCCTTTCCTTTCTCCTTCCCTTCCATTTCCCCTTCCCCTCCTCTTCCCCTTCTCCTCCCCTCCCCCTTCCCCCGCCTCTTTCCCTCCCCTCCCTTCCCTTCTCTTCCCTTCTCTCCTCTTCCCTTCCCCTCTCCTCTTCCCTTCCCCTCTCCTCTTCCCTTCCCTCCCCTCCCCTCTCCTCTTCTTTTCCCCCCTCCCTCTCCTCTCCTCTTCTCTTCTCTTCCCTAGCCCTACTCAGTATTCTTTCTTCCTACATCAACTATCTTCTCTGACCCTACTCTTCTGCCTCTTGAACCCCACTTCTGCCTACTCCCCAGTCATACTACTCTCTCCCCTTCTACTATTCTCTGCAACTCCTTACTCTTTCCAGTCTTAGCTATCAGCCTCTGATGGCTTTTACATCCTCTCCTGTTACCAGAAATCCAAGAGCCAACGTCACTAAAGAGCAAAGGTCATTTAAAGGGGCAGGCGCCTAAATTATTTTATACTACATTTTCCCCCCGTCAGTTTTAGCTACTAATTATGCAGTTTTGAAGTTGCCTCTCAATTCTTTCAAATGTACTTTCTGGGGTTCTCAGGCGTCTGATACAATCTTTCTGTTGGTCTCTCAGGAGCATATCCACAACTGAGATAACAATCTAATTGCAATGCTTCTCTTTCCTATAATTTTAATACTATTTCTTGCATCTTTTATACTCCCAGACTGTCTTATCTTCTAGCATCTTGTGTTCTGGAGTTCCTCACTAAAGTCCCTTAATTTCCACCTCCAGCTCTGTGAACCTTTGGCTTGTAGTCCCGGTTTGGGCTTGCAGGATATGGTATTTAGCATAGTCTGTCTTAAAAGACCAGCTCATAGCCTATTGTTACTTTGCATTGAGGATGGACTGTATGGCAGAAGACCAAAGTTCTGCTTATAAGTCTGTCATTGGTTAGGTGCTAAAGGTTTCTTATCCAAGCTTTTCTGACTGGCAGGGGACGGGAGTGATTGGTTAGGCTATCTCCTTTTTTTTTTTTTTTTTTTTTTTTTTTGGTTTTCAGAAGACCAATGGTTTCCAATGTCCAAGGTTTTCAGAAGACTTCTCTTGCTCAACTCTGAGCTTTATTAGTTTTAATGGTATCCACAGCTTTTTGTTTCCTGTGGATATGTAAACAAACCTGAGTCCCCAAAGTGTCAAAGTAGGGGCAGGCTCCTCCTTCCTGACCCAGCCTATGGTGGTAGTAAAATACTCCCACAGGAGCTGTCAAAAATGGCAGCTCCTGTCAGAAAGGAAGCATCACATCTCCTCAGCCTGCAGCCACCACAGGAGCTGTCTACAGTGACTCAGCTTTCCTTCTTCAGCTGGAGCTGCCCTCGTGAGCTGTCCGTGGTTCTGACCGCTTTCCTGCCTCAGCCTGTTGCTGTTATGATCTATGGTGATGACTCCTTTCCTGTCTCAGCCTACAACCTTGGTGAAATAATACCACTCGGGAGCTGTCCACTAGTGGCAGCACCTCCTCTCCAGCCTCCCTAAGCAGCTCCACAGAGATGGCAACTCAGCCAAAGTTACCTGTAGCCAGGAAGGACTCCCATGGGCAAGATGCAGGAAAAAGGGAGTGAAGGAAAAAAAAAAAACCAAACAAACCCAAACTCACCAACCCCTGAGCAGGACAACCCACCAATCCCTGAGCTTCCCACAAAATTCCACCAATCCTGGACTAAAAAACTCACCGATCCCTGAGCTCACTAAGCTCAGGACCTCAAATCACTCTAATTCTCAGTCTGTAAATCTCTACCCTGAAAAGCTCTGACCCCAAAGAAATCCTTTATATGCTCTGCTCTTTGTCTGATTCCCTGCAGTCTGCTCCCAGGAGCAGAGGGCAGCTGTCCCTGGACTCATCCATCCACACCCTCCAATATACCTCTTTCATGAGATTTTCTGCCTGCTGTGACTCATTGGAAGAAACCAAGAAGCAATGAAGACAAGAAGAGAAGTAGAAGAGAAGGAGTGGGGTTGAGGACCCTGAGCTCCTGAGCTCAGCTGGAAGACAACCATCCCCTGGAAGCTGCAATGCCTCTGCTGCGGAGGCTTCCTCACAGAGCTGTGTGGTTCCTTGGCTTCCTAGTCCCTGGATACTCTTCCATCTGAGCAGAAACACATCAGCACAATACATTCCCTGAATCCCATTCTGATGTTAACACATCCTTATAGTATATAGGATGATTTAATTCCACTGTTTTTCTATAGCCCAGTGACTTTGACCTGCTGTTGTTCCTTTCTTGTTAATGTTTAGAAAATTTAAAGTTAACAGAGCACTATTTAATCTACCCCTGGGTGTCTTTATTCTCCCTTTTTGTTTTATAAGAAGTTCTTTTAAGGTATAATTAGATCTTTCTACAACTGCTTGTCCTGTAGGGTTGTGTGGTATACTTCTAATATGTTTAATATTATAATATATAAAGAATTCCCCCATCTTACTGGGGACATATGTGGGATCACTGTCAGTCTTAATTTGTACAGGAATCTACATAATAGCCATTACTTCCAGTAAATGTGTAACTACAGGATCAGCCTTTTCATAACTGAAAGCAGTTGCCCATTGAAACCCTGAGTATGTCTCAAGGGTATGGTGTATAAAGTTTAATTTTCCAATTTCTGCAAAATGAAACACATCCATCTGCCAGGTTTAATTTCTTTTGGTACTCTTAAGGATACTTCCAGCATGTAATAGAGTGTGGCTATACAAAGAACAAGTAGAACATTTTCTTATAATTTTGTTGGCTTGTTGCTAGTGATAGAAATTTTTTTCTTTAAACTTTTATGGTTAAGATGGTGGGTTTTTTTTCCATGAAAATTTCAAGCTTCTAATACATTTCCTGTAATGATTGGTCAATGTCTTTGTTTCCTTATGCAAATAGACCTGGCAAGCCAGTCTGAGACCGAATATGGGTCAAATATAATGGATAATGTTTCAAATAGTCTGTTGCAGTTGTATGAATAGTGATGTTAATTCTGAATTATCAAGAATAAATTCAGCAGTTTCTATGTGCAAAACTACTCTCTCTGCATGTTGAGAGCCAGTAATTATATTAAGAGATTCAGGAAAATCTACTAATACCATTAGAATTACATATAACTTTGATTTTTCAACTTCTGTATATGGGCTTTGAACTACTTTGCTTATGTTATCTGACTTACAACCCACCATTCCCAATTTATTTGCATCCGTATAAAATGACGGTGCCTCAGGAATCAGCATTCCTTTTATAATACATGGGAGAGTCCAGTTATCTAGTTTTATATACCGAAGAAGATATTTACTGTTAATTTCTCCCAAATAGTTGCTACAAGCTCTTTGCTTATCTCCACTGATTACCAATAATGAAGTAATCTTGGTATTAGTATAAGGCATTATAATTTCCCCTCAGTCTATCCTTGACAATTAACATGGTCCTAGTTTTCCTTTTATAATTAAATAAGGAACCTTTTCTATATAAGTGTTTAATGTTTTACTTTGTGTGCTAAGAAATCCATTCTAAAATTCTATCTTCCCTTTGCATAATGAGCCCAGCGGAGAATGAGTCAAAGGCAAAATAACCAAAATAAAGTCCAGGTTAGGATCTATGTGATCCACATATGCAGTCACTTTTCTACTAAAGTTAACTCTTTCTCTGCATTCTTCATTAGGTTTCTTGAACTGTCTAAATCTAAATCTCCTTGTAATGTTTGAAACAAATTACTTAACTCTTGAGTAGTTAATCCAATGATGGGCTATATCCAGTTGCTATCTCCCACTAATTTTTGAAAATCATTAAGAGTTCACAACTGATCTCTTTTGATCTTTACCTTCTGTTGTTGCATTTTTTTTTTTGTCGACATATTTTATAACCTAGATAGTGGGTAGAATCTCCTCTCTGTATTTTTCAGAAGCAATCTGCAAACTCCAACAAGGCAAAATTCTTTTTGTTTCACCAAACATTTTCTCTATTCTGTATCTGAATCAGCCAACAAAGTACCATCCATGTAATGGTGAATAATGGTTTGAGAAAATTGCTTATGAATTATTTCTAGTGGTTGTTGCACAAAATATTGACGTAAAGTTGGGACTATTTAACATTCCTTGTAGAAGAACTTTCCACTGATACCTTTTACAGATGGAGAATTATAGCATCATAATATGTAGGCACTATAAAGGCAAAAATTTCCTTATAGTGCTCTTGCAAGGGGATAGTTAAAAAGCAGTCTTTTAAAACAATTAGTACTATAGGCCATGTCTTAGGTAATAAAGAAGGTAAAGGAATTCCAGGCTCTATCAGACCCATTGGTTGAATTACTCTACTCACTGTTCTAAAATCTGTTAATATTCTCTATTTCCCTGATTTCATTTTTATAATAAATACAGGAGAATTCTATGGGCTAATAGATTCTTCTGTTGAGCTTCCAGATGCTCTTGTACCAACTGTTCAAGTTCCTGTACTTTTTATTTAGTTAAGGGCATTTGCTCTACTCACATAGCTTTGTTAGTCAAACATTTTGAGGGTAAGGATGTTGGTATAATTTCAGCAATGCTCCCATCCTTATAAATATGGAAATTCATTCATTCCCTGATGTGTCCTGTTTTTGGACGATCTGCAGTCTGTGGTTGTTTTAGATGAAATTTTTTTTGTTATCATTCCCTGAAGCATCTTCCATTTCATCCCTTATTTTAGGGGTTGCCCGGTATTGAGAAAATATTAATTTGAGTTCCCCACTGCTTAATAAATATTATCCCCATAAATTAATGGCTATGTCGGCCACATAAGGCCTTGATATTCCTATTTGTTGACCTTTTGGTCCCATACATTTAAGCCATCACACATTTTTTTTTTCTGAGACAACTTCCCAATTCCTAGAAACTAGGTATAAGCCTTTTGAAGTGGCTATTCTGAATTTCAATAGTTTTGTGATTGATAGTTTCTGTATCAGATTCTGTATCCAGAAAACCTTCTATTTCAATATCATTCATTTTTAATGTTAATTTTGTCCTCTGATTATTAACAACTGTTTGCCAGAACACATATTTTCCAGTACTTCTAAACTTCCCTGATCTTTCTGTTGAAGCAGCTTTGTCTTTGATATAGGGAAATAGTAGCAGCTGAGCAATCCTATCACCTGTGTTAGGTTTCATATATAATACATTAAGCCATTATTTTAATTTCTCCTTTAAAATCTTCATCTATAGTTCCTGGATGCACAATAAATTCTTGGGAAGTCAAACTATTTCTTCTCAAAAATCATTCATTCCTACTGCCCCTGAGGGCAAAGGACCATAAACTCCAGTACATGTTTTATAACACTTAACTTTTGGGTATAGTGTAAGGTATTTATCTAAGTCCAAGTCTAGACTATCATTGCCTGTAGTTGCATGCAATAGATGTGCAATACTTAGTTGAGTTTTTTCTGTTTGCTTGTTATTTCCCAGCTGACATGAGGGAAAACAGCTCATACATTTCTTGCAGGGCCTCAAGCTAGGTGCACCCCGCCCCTATATCATTCTGGACAGCAAGAAATTGCAGACAGAGTCAGACAATGTTGGAGCTCAGAAGATCATGAGTAAATCCAAGGCATTAGGCACTGAGCTATTTATACTGATGGATGCTGTTTTTGCTTTGATTTCACTGTAACTGTGCCTGTGAAAAAAATGTTGGCCACAGCTGTGGAGTCCCAGTGGGTTTCCACGAGCTGCGGGTCTTACATGTGGGAGGAATGTCTAATGTTCCAATGGCCTGGAGGCTTCGGTGGCAGCAGGCTCCAATAACATGAGGAAGTCCTTGGTTCCAAAAAGGTTTATTGTCATGGCGGATAGTGGATGGATCTGGGTGTACCCCCATAAAACTCAGGGTAGTCTCGAGTTATATAGGGAGGGAGAAAGGGGGAGGATCTGGGGAGGCATGTTTAATTTGCTCCACCCTTTGGCCTTCATTAGTATGTAAATCCCTAGGGCCTGAGGCCTATAGTCACACCCTCTACCTGTGCACTTTGGGAGGGGCTGTAATGGCCAGCCTACGTGACTGAACAATGTAATTCTATGGAGACTAGACTGCCTTTCAGGACCCTGGGTTCTGGGGGTGCGCCAAACTCCTGTCAGTTCTCATGCAGAGTCTTGGGGTTCTAGGTACCTGCCCAGCCATGAACCAGAATACCCTTACACAGTCCCACATCTCCTCCCCTTTACTTTTTTAAAAAATGGGGTTCACTGTGTCATCTGTGGTGAAAATTTTGGATGAGGAAGCCAAAATAAAGTGCTATGTAGGCCAGAGGGGTTAGCACAATTAAGTCACAGGATAAAGGGAGTTGAGGGTGGGGGTTGGGAAGGCAAGGGATCATTGGATCAATTTATTACAGTTTGAGGTGGTATAGTTTGAGGGTAATAACATCTGACTAATCTAGATAGACATTAAGTTTTCCTTATTAACATATAACTTTAGCTATTTGACTTGGCAAAAGAGTTCATTTGTAGCTGGAATGTCTGGAATGTTCTGGGGGTGCGCCGAACTCCTGCCCATTCTCACACAGAGTCTTGGGGGTCTAGGCACCTGCTCAGCCATGAACCAGAATACCCTTATGCAGTCCCACATGTGCCCTCAGCCTTTCCTTTTGCAATAAAAAGTTTGTAACTTTTATTTTACAGGAGCCCATGTTAACTTTGGATTTTTAAAGAGATGCTGAGTATTTTAAAGAGACTTGTGAATTTTTCAAGACCATGAGACTTTTAAAGTTGCACTATCTTTATATTTTTATATTAACGACATCTTGGGAATAAATAAGAACAAGTTATGGTTTAATGGCAATGTATTTATGTATCAAATTGACAAGGGTTCAATTTTACTGTTTAGTTTTCTTTTAATTTTATAAGGCATATTTTGATCTTTTTCTTTCCCTGTCCCCAACTCCTCCCTGATCCTCCCCACTTCACTAATCACTCAACTTGGTGTTTATGTTCTCCCTTTCCTGTTCTCTATCTCAAAAAAAATGCTGGAAAACAACAAAAACCAGAACAGATTTTTAAAAAAAGAAAAGGAAAGAGGAAGAAAGGAGAGCAACTAGACAAAAATTGTGTGGTTAGGTTTTTTTTTTTTAATCAGTTTAACACAAACTTTCTTTTTTTTTTTTAACTTTTTTTTTCTTTTTTTTTTAATTTCTTTTTTTTTTTGAACATGAAATGCTTTTTTATAGCGTGTTTTACAAGGGGAGGGGGTAAGAGGGTCCAGGTGGTGGAAAAGTACAAAATCTTCTTGGCCTGTGCCTTGAAACATGTCATGGTCTATATGGTACACTGCCTTGAATTATGATCTACCTGCAGTTCTTCAGAAGATATGGTACACTGCTTGAGTTATGGTCTCCCTGCTATTCTTAAGAAGACATGGTACTCTGCTTTGAGTCTATCTGCAGTTGCTAAGCAGGATCTTGCAGCTGCCAAGCTTCAGAGGACATTGTGCAGGTGGGGAAAGGTAGGGGGTAAGGGTAAGGGCGAGGGTCCTGGCTTCTGGCATCTCCCCCTTCTCTGTTTAGTTAGAGAAGGCTTCTTATGTTCAATCCCAACTATGTGAGTTTTGAATTTGGATGTCTAATTATGGGGGGTCTTAGACAAGTTCACAACCCCAAAACACTGATGTGAGACAAGTCACATCGATGGTCGAAGGCTTTAGGCTGTCGACGATGGGCAACGTCAAGGGACTCTGATGTGGGTGAAAGGAGGGTGAGAGCCCTGTCTTAGGCCATGTAGGCTGCACCCACTCCCAGCACCACGCACTCCTTTTCGGCTGCATTGGGTGGGCCCCTGGGAAGTGGACCTACAATAATCCCGTCATTGGGCTAACTCACAGCCATCCTAGTCTCTTGTAAATGTTCAAGTTACCAACCATTTGTCAGTTTGGGGTGTAATATTGTCATAAAGGAAGGCTCCCCAATGTTAGCGGCCATATCAAGGGTGGCCTTGGTTTAGGAAAAAGCCAATTTTTGTTGTGGTGATCAAGAGGCCAAGCTCTCTAGCGAGAGAAATGAGGGCAAAGCCAGGCATACCAGGAACCCTTCTGGAGGGCGTGGAAGTCTAGGGGTCGACCGTAGGGGGAGGCAGGGGAGCTGACAGTTGAGTCAGTCTCCTGCGGAGTCACTTCTGGATCCTCTGCAATTTTCAGCTGATGGTAATGAACTTCAACTGCCTTCTTGATGGCAGCATCAACCTGGTTCCGTGGACGACAGGTCACGGGCGATGATCTCTGTCTTGCTCAATCTTGATGTCGTGCGCACATCCTCTCAATGAGGGTCTGTCCGGATGGGTCCGTGCCTCGAGCCCCACGTCTGGGTGCCACTTGGCCCGACCGGCGGGTCCTGGTTATTCGTGGGGGCGAGGAGGACTGCAACCTGCTATTCTTCAGAAGATATGGTACACTGCTTGAGTTATGGTCTCCCTGCTATTCTTCAGATGATATGGTACACTGCTTTGAGTCTATCTGCAGTTGCCAAGCAGGATCTTGCAGTTGCCCAGCTTCAGGGGGCCTTGTGCAGGTGGGAAAAGGTAGGGGGTGAGGGTAAGGGCGAGGCTCCTGGCTTCTGGTCCATCTGGGTTAGAACTTCTAATAGCAGGCATCACGGGTGATTCAATTTTACCTGGAAAGAAAAAAGAAGGGGATTCTCAGGGAGATTTCTCTTCCCTGGATGTAAATTGTTAATCATCGTATTTATGATTGGGCCTGGCTTTGTGAGGGTATCTATTTTTTCCATTAATATTTGTGGTAGCCGGTTAGCTGTGCCTTCTGTGGTATTGGGCAGGCATATCAGTCCTCGGCTCCATAAGGGAACTGGGACTGGGGCATTCCCTTTATGGGTATGAGGGTCCTTCCCCATATCTGTGGCAAAGTTTTGTTGGTCTTGGTGGTGCCCAAGGTCACCAACATGTTCAGCAAGAGATTTGCCATGAGCTTTCAGCTTTAGAGAGAGAAAAGTGAACAAGGCATGATGGAGAGTATTTCAGGGGGACTCCTTCTGAGGGGGTACCGTTCCCCCTCTTTTGTTTTTAAAGCCAATTTTTCAGAGTTCTTGTAAAATCAGGGCAGAAGCACCAACAGTTGCTCCTTCCACACTCAGAGAGTCATGAAGACCTTATTTAAGGATATATAAATCTATATTAATAATCTTTTGTCAAAGGACTTTTATAGCTCCACTGACAATTAATCAGACTATATGATATATCGATTAGAAATAGCTTTTTCTACTTTTTGTGAGATTACCTCTCTTTTGTCAATTAACTGTTGAGGAAGTTAGGGTTTACCTCTCTCTTGAGAATATTGAACAGAGATTTAAATTCTTTTGTGGAGAGCTTAAAATAGTATCTTAGCCAATTTGCATCTCCTAGAAACTTTTGAAATTAATTTAAAATAAATAGACTCCCTTTTTTTTAAATCCTTTATCTGTGTGGGGTTTTTATTGGGTATTATACGTATTTACCTTTCAATGTTGTCTCCTTCCTCATTCTCCCCCCAAATCCCTTATCCCCTACCCCTTCCTCCTAATTTTTGTGATGGTGTGCTCCAAACATCCTCCCAGTCCCATCTCCCTGCTCTCGAATTCCAACACAGTAGGGGATCCAAACTTTTGGGGACCTTGGCCCTCCACTTTCACTGGAGTCTAACAAGGTCACCCTCAATTCCCTATACAGGTGCTTGAGTCCCTCCCTTTGTGCTCTCTGGTTGGTGGTTTAGACTTTGGGAGTTCTGGTTGAAACTTTTGATGCTCCTTCTAAAAAGGTAACACAAACTTTCTTATCAGTGTAAGATAAATAAAAGTCAGTGGAAGAGAGAATCTCCGTAGAGGAAATGCCTCCATCAGATTGGCCCGTAGGCATACCTGTGAACAGTCTTGATTAATGATTGATGTGGGAGGGTCTAGTATACTATGGGAAGTGCCTCCCCTAAGGCTATGGTTCCAGGTAGCATAAAAGAGCATGTTGAGCAATCCAATGGGAGTACAGAAGTTATGTCCCCCCCCCCACCCCCCGTTTTCTGCTTCAGTTTCTGTTTCCAAGTTCCTACCTTGAGTTTCTTCTCTGAATTCCTTTCACAGTGGACTACGAGCTGTCAGGTGAAATAAACCTTTTCCTCTCCAAGTTGCTTTTGGTTCTTCCCACTTCTCTTCACCCATATGTCTTCCTATTTATCTTTCAGGATTCAGCTCAGCTGACATTCCTTAAGGGAGATGATTCTGAACTCCCAGTTGAATGTCTTATGCTGTACTCTGTTCCAAACTCTATTCTCTACCTATTATATTAGGTTACAGTGAGATAAGACAGTATGTCATGTGTTCTTAGTTTAAAGAGACCTGTTTCCAAAAAATGCCAGTAGATGTCTTAAGGGTGGCCATTGTTCAGAGAGGAGACCAATCCTATTAGATTATGGGAGATTTGAATATTAAACATCGGAACATGGCCAGAATAGCAATAATGGTGAAGTATTACTAATTTTTAAATTTTGATTATTATAATAGTATTTTCTATTTTTAAAATAGTTTTTATCTAATCATATATAGGTATATCTAGATAGGAATTCACTTAGAAGTTCTATCTCAAATAAAATGATACAGAAATGACTTCATGAAAATCAATACATTTTATTAATCAGATTATACATAAAACATAATTTTTCAGATATTATCTTTTTATAATAAATGCACATATGGAGAATTACTTTCAATTAATTAAAAATAATTATTAAATGTTTTGGATTCACTCTTGGTAATATTCTTAAACAACTATGAAAACATTTACAATTCATTTTAAAGTCAATCTTATTTTCTATACATGATCATTTATTAAAACACTCACTTGAAGCATCCAACATTTATAAGTGTAGTATGCTATTTCCAGGTCCTTTACTGGTATCTCTTCCCCTTCCTTCTTTGCACTTTATACTTTCAGTCGTGAACAAGGTAGTTATGGCCCTTATAAATGAACAGTGTTTCTGAATGTGGCCACTGGATGAACAGATACCTAGGTTTATCCCAAAGATTTTATCCCTACAACTTTTTCAGCAAATATTTTTCCCTTTGAAAATATAGCCATTTACATCCAAGTATTTAATCTCTATTTTCTGCTATAACTTCTAAGGTGTTTATGAAGCTATAGTGGGCAAATGCCTCTGACAAACACACATTACTCATAAAGTCAAAGCAAATTAGGTTATTTTACAGTCCTTGCTGTATGGAGACCAAGTAATGTGCATTAAGTTTGCAACTATCCTTATTTGAAAATGAAAAAGTACAAAAAGTTATCTGAGGGTTTGTTAATATCCCCTTACATTTGTACTTTACGCATTCAAATGTATTATACAATTTGATGCTTCCGACAAACTTTCGTGAGGTAGGCAGAACCAACATTCTTTAACACATGAACGACAGGAGTGTGTATGCAAGAGATTGCGTATAGTAGCTCAAATAGCAACCAAAGTATTAGTACTTGAACTCTGGTCGTCTGATACCCATCCTATGGGACATTTCGTCTTCAAGCCACAATATCTCTTGCTATTTTTGAATAGGGCAAGGAAGAGAGCAGTAGTCTCTGACATCATTAACCAAAACTTGACTTGTTCTATGCTCTGTAGATGTGTTGAAAATGAATGAATGGATCAATGAATCAATTAGTAAAATCTGGATTAAAAAAAAAGAATAACTTATATCTCATCTTCAATTTTGTTCTAGACAGTCCCAATGTATGATAAATGTCTTGAGAAATGATCCTGAGAGTAGATGTTTAATTGCATAGGTGTAAAATAAGGTGTACATGACACCAGACTGAGGACAAGCTATGAGATAGCATGTGGAAATAAGTGTGCCCATCATTTAGCCTTCAGGAATGCTTGTTAAAGAACAATCTTGGATCAGAAGATTGACACAGGGGGACTGCAAGTTCCAGGGTAGCCTGTGCTAAACAGGATGACCTTGGTTCAAAAAAAATGGATTTGTCAGTTCTGATCTTTACATTCCAACTTGATCAAAAAGCTAAAAATGAAACTCTATAGCTCTCATAATATGTTTTTACTATTAAAGTTGGGGTTTCTCTTTAAAAAACGAACTTTCATTAGCTTTCTTTTAAACACTGATTACTAAAAGGCTTTCACTGCAGGAATAATCTTGCGAAAGAATTTATGTCCTTGGGAATTTGTATTTTCAAATATATAACCAGGAGGAGAAGGATAGCTAGCTGGGCAGATTTCCTGTTTCTTCGGTGTGAACTGTATAGAATACATAGTGACATCATCAAGTGGAACTGAACTCCTAAGAGCTTCATTTAAAGGTTTGCAGCTCTCCGTTGGAATCAATTCATGTGGCACAAAGTGAGATCTGAAAGTGCTCAAACCCTCAAATTTTCCAGATGGGTTGGGAATCTGCTGCTGCTGCTTAATAAGTCCTTGGCGACAACTTTCCCATGCTGGAAAATCTTCCTTCATGGTGCTTTTTCCTTGGAAAGGAAAATTGCTTTGCCTTCTGCGAGAAACTGGCCTAATGGCAACAACGCGGCTGGCCTGATAGGGAACATAGTCAAGGTGGCTGGTGCTGTTTAACTGCATGCTTCCTGAAGGAGGCACATACTCTGCTACTTTCTTCACTTTGGGTGGTGGGATGTCCCATGGTTGGAAACTGTCACGGAATTCAGTGCTTCCTTTAAACTGAATGTTTTGGGCCACTCTGGTATAGGCGGGTCTGCAGATTTTTGCAGTTTCACCAGTAAGACCCTGAAAGTCATTCCGGTGAGTGGTGAGATCCTCAAAAGGTTGGTCAGTAGGCTTATAAACTTCTTTTGGCCTTGCAAACTTGACTTCTAGCTGATGAGGTACATAATCACGACGATGACTTGTATCACCATTAAAAGGACCTACAGAACACTTGACCACAGAGGAGGGCTTAAAGCTTTGCCTAGGCTTTATCTCCTGGGGAACATAGTCATCCTGAAATGTAGTTGAGTTTCCGAATTTCACATTTGGGGGATGGTAAGCTTGTTCTGGTTTACACAGTTCACATTTCTGAATATCCCAAGATCTATAATCATCTTGAAAATCAGAACAAACAAAATATTTTTAAATACTGAGGGTAAAAACTATCTTCAAAGTATCCTGACTAATTCCTCTCATTTCCAACCATCTTCTGATTTCTTTTAGATCCACAAACACTAGTATCAATGTATGAGGTTTTCCTCATATTTGATCTTTTTTGGCTTTTTGGTTCATCATTTTCTACTTCCAGATTCATCTGATTACGTACAAGGGCATATGAAACATCTGAATCTGACTAGACAGAAAGCTTACTAGATTATATTGTGGATGAAGACAGTAAGAAAATGTACTGGCTAGGATTTTGACTGTAACTCACAAAATATTAAGGACATCTATAAAATCCAGAGCTTAACATAAGAATCCTCCAAGAGGAAGAAGTCAATTGATTAACTTTTAAAGTATTTTATAACTCACAGAAATGGCCTTTGGAATTTTTAAAATAAAAAATAAAAGTCCTAAAGACTACATATACCAGTTGCTCAATTTGAAGAACTTTCACATTTCAATGCTGTTCTGGTCAAAATTAAAGACTCCATGGATTATTGGGCTTTAAGGAATTCCTGAGAGATACAGGACCATCTAGAGATCAGGAGGCCAAACAGTGTATTCAAAACTGTATTGCAATTTATAAATGAATATCAGAGCCAAGATCTGAGAGTTAGAAGCTTAATACTTGCAGCTTACTTAAACCATAGATGAAAATTTGAAGTGTTTATGTTTCAGTAAAGGATTCTTTATGTTGTCTATTTCTAGATAGAAAAGTAGCAAGCTGAATAATATGGTAAAATTTACCTCACCCCACAAAAGTATTTTAAAACACCAAAAATGAGCTTATAAAAGAATTATTTTAGATACTAATGTAGTAAGCTGAGAAATGTAAAATTCACTGCATCTCCAAAAGGATTTTTAAATACCAAATATTAATTTATAAAAAGCAAGTTTATATATGGTAAGACAACAGAATGTGAACCAAAGTCAAGGGAATGACAACTGGAATAGTTAAACCTTGAATGTTTAACATGTGGCTACCAACTGTGAAGAGAAATTGTCCTCATTCTTAGACATTCATACTGAGTTTTAGGCTAAATTATTAAGCTACTGATGTTTAGTGTGAGTGGAAACCCAGACAAAAAGCAGACAGTCTTTAAGTTATCTGAATCCTATGAAGCCGCATGGCAAGAAGAGATGAACTAGACCAATCTTGTGACTGTAAGGTTGAAAAATACGAACCAGGTGAAGAACTTAATAAAATGGCATAGAGTTCAGATTGATGGCAGATGGAAGCCATATTCTTGCAGACTTGTATAGAAACAAAGAAATAAGGAACTTGAGGAGGCCATACAGTAGGATAGCAACAGAGAAGAGTTATGAAGGAAGCAAAGATGTTACTAGTGGAATCAAGTACTCATTGGCCAAAGCACTCCCCTCCAGCTCCTTCTGTACCTGGCAACTTTCCATTTCCAATTCTCATGAGTCTTTTTCTTGAGCTACCATGAAGGAATTAATTTCTGTTCTTTAGAAACTACAGATTACAATTATAGCACTATTTTTCCAGTAACTACAAGGAAATGAGAGATGTTAGTGGAGATCTATAGTTTGACACAGTCATACTAGGAACGTCTTTGCTCCCAACGTGACTAAGAGAGAAACAATGCTGATTTTAGGTGAATATGTGGATGAATAGAATAAAGCATTTCTCAGTATTAGAGAAACTTGGGCTTTCAAAAAGGAAACAAGACTATGGAGGGGGAAAGATAAGGTAGTGAAAAATACTATACATATAACTTCTTTTTAAGTTTCCAATCTCAGTAACAGAATTGTCACAGAGCAGATGTTGACAGATGTTTTTCTGTAATAAATAGCCAGATGGGAAATGTCATAGGCTTTGAAGCTTAAACACGGTCTCTAAATGTATACTGCCTACCGCAGCTGCTTAATTCTATCAATGTTGCAAGAATGCAGAAGTATGAATAGGTAGCAAGAATAGATAGTATGAAAAAGAATGGAAGTGTCATATTTATAAAAAGAAAATGAGTGGGTGGATTTAACCTGCAGGCCAGTTTGTTTAATCTTGCTTTGAAGTTTACAATACACAGTTTTAACAAATCATAGTCCACTTTTGAGTAGTATTGTTCTGAGTTACATACATAGTTTTGCACCTTAACAATGGGGACATACATGCGTCTTTATTGTTCTTTCACTATGGAAACATCAGTGTTCCAATTCCAACGTCTGTGATCTCACTAGATGATATTATTTTATTGAACGATTGTTGTAAAAGCATTTTACTGTTGACTGAATTATTACACAGCACACGGCTGAGGGGTAACAACTAAGGTACAGCACATTTCCAATTCTTACCTTTTCTACTTTGTACTTTTATAATTAGTTTTTAAAAAACCGTCAAAGTTGATAGAATTTTTGTTCCAGAAAAATACTATACTGTCATTGCATCTATTTCTGAGGACTCTAACTCTTTACGTCATGCTTTGTTTACCTAAAGAATTTCTCTTAAAACTTCATATGACATTTACTGATAATTCTTTTTACTTGACTGAAAAAGACTTTATGAAGGATAGTTTCACTAAGGGTTCAATGTGCGCGGTGGATTCCATCTGTGTCCTAGCCTTCAGCATTTTCAAGATGTAACTCCATTATCTTCTGGTTTCCAACATCCTAGTCCTCACTCTTGTTTTTAATTTGCTTCTTTAATGTATCTTTTTGTTGTTTTCAAGACAAGGTTTCATGTAGCCCAGGCTGACCTTCAACTCACTCTATAAGCAAAGTTATCTTTACCTTCTGATTCCTTCTGCCTCTGCTTGCCAAGTACCAGGATGATAGGTGTATGGTACATGCCTGGGTTTATAAAGTGTCTTTCACATTAAGCAGTCAGTATATTTCTACATAATTTTAAATTATAAATGTAACCTGCATGGGTTTTTAAAGCTTTCCAGGTCCATATTTTGATATCACTCATGTTTGGAAAATTTTTTTTTATTAAATCTTCAGGTAATTCTTCTGTTTTCTTTCTCATTTTCTAGTGTTCCAAGTACATATATGTTAGGTCCACTTCAAAGTGCTCTACAGCATCTGTTTCTGAGGTCATTTTTCTCTTTAAGAAGGCCAAGTTTCTGTTGCTTTATATTTCATTTACCTGAAGACTTTCTCTTAAAACTTCATATGGCATTTACTGATAATGCTTTTCACTTGTCTGAAAAATACTTTATAAAGGATATTTTCACTAAGGGTTCGATGTGGTTGGTGGACTTGGTGCTTCACATTTTCCTGTACATATATTTGGTTTATATAGACGTATCTGAAGGCCACTGCTCTTCCCAATGAGTGTACTCTTATCCGAGGTATTATCATTTCTGTTATCTTCTGTAGTTATTACATCCTCCTTTTTGTAGCTTCTATCTCTTGGTTAATTTTTTCCACTTAAAGTTTCTATCAGTCATACATTTTTGTTTCCCAGATAGATCCAATACCTAGCTCCTTTCTGATTGGGTTTTTCCTATGGTTCCATCACAAGCACCCCCCTTCCCTTCTCATTTCCCCACATTTTTATAGTTTGAAAACTAGACATCATATGTACCATAGATACTTACATCAATAACTTTATACTTAGGAATTAATCCATGTTCCTTTGCCAGAGCTTCACTGCGCGTGATTTGGTCTAATCCATAATTAAGTATGGATCTCTTTATTGTTCTGCATACCTTAAAGAGACCAGCAGCTTCAAATGCCTTTGATATTGTTTCTGTGTTCAGGTTGGTGGCTGATTGGCTGGGAACTTTCTTATTATCTCTTCCATCTTCATATTATTATAATTCATGGACTGTGTATCCCCGTATTCCGCCCCTTCCCAACAGCGGGTTGATGTTACTCCATCTCAAGTGAGATGGTGTTGCCGTGTGTACAGGGACACGTATCTGCTGATTTCTCCAGCGTCATCTACCTTGAGTTGCATGGGTACAGCTTTGCAATGCTCCTGTCCGTTTATAGTAGATCTCTAGTGCTTACTCCCAGGGACAGCTCCTCCTTTCATGGTAAGAAGCTCAGTTTTGCTTCTTGTTTCCTTTCGCCTGTCTCTAAACAGCAACACTCCCTTTGCATTGATGCCTCTTCTGCAGTAGACTCATGCTTTTGTTCTGATAGTGGACTTGTGCTCTCAGCTTTCTAAGGGACTCATGGGTATTTTTTATTCTATACATTACCTACCTACATAGATTTCCTTGTTTGGTTGAGAACACTCTCTTCAGTTTTTTGGGGGTTTTTTTGTTTGTTTGTTTTTTGCATCTTATTCAGAAGTTGGAAATACTAGATGATCTTTATCATTTTAAATTATACCTGCAATTCTACAAATTCAGTTTCTCTAGCAGATATCTATTTGAACTTTATTTCTTGAGCTGATTTTGGTAAATTATTTTTCAAAAAATTCACAATTTGTGTAAATAAATTCTTGACATAAAATTGTAAATCTCGTTAATGTATGGAGAACCACTCTAAATTTTATTTAATGTGGCCAGTGATCCAGTAGGCTTCAGTTGAGTGTATCACTATTTGCTTTCCCTCGTATGTTCTTTCCCCTCACATACTACCTAGTCCCTACATTCTTTTGGATTAGTTCAGGTTTTTTATTATTCCATTTTACAATGATTTTACTAAGCCTTTCTGCATTTTTAAGTAAAAATGCTTAATTTTCTCATTATGGGATCTTCCTGGTTCAGATATCTTGCTGTTTTGAACTCTTCTTGAATGCTATTTTTCTTCTTGAATGCTATTTTTCTTTTGTTTTCTTTAATACTGTTGTTCTAACATTTCAATCCCATGTTTTATGAAAACATGACATTATTTTATGAAATCAATATTAATTTTACCTACACACTTCTATTTGTGCATTTTATTTTATTTATTCCTGAATTCCATGCATCCATTTGAATCATTTTCCTCCAACTACAAGACCTTCCTTTAACACAATGTGGTGCTGCTGTGCTGCTAATGAAGTCTCTCAGTTTTTGTTTGAAACAACCTGTCAAATTTTGAAACCATTTTCTAGTTATAAAATTTTGAGATTCAGTATATTTAAATATTTTCTTGTGACATTTTAAAATTTATTTGAAAAACTTGCTTTAATACACTATGCTTGATCACATAATTCTCCCCCAAGTCCTCCCAGATTGTCCCCACCTCCCCACCCATCCCCACTATGTGTTCTATCATCTCTTTGAGGTAATGATTTCATTTCCTTTGGTTATAAATCCTGATTAGATGTTTCTGGATCATATTGAAATCCTACTTTTAATTTTTTGAGGAATTTCCAGATGGTTCCAAAAATAGCTGTACCAACTCACCTTCCTATGCAAAGGAGTACAAAGTTCTTTATTTCTTATCAACAAGGGTTTACTTCTATCTTTGATAATTTCCAACAGAACAGACGTAAAGTGAATCTTACTTAGTTTTTCATTTGCATTTCCTTATCTTAGTGAATCTAGAATATCTTTTCACATACTTGTTGGTCATTTGTTTCTTCTTTGGAAAAAATGTTTATTCAGAGTCATTGGCCATTCTTAAATAAAGTTGGCTTTTATACTAAATTGTTTGAGTTCCTTATGCTTTGGATACTAATCCCTTATTTGATATGTGCTTTGCAAACAGTTCTGAAGTCTATAGGTATCTGAGTGACATCTTGCTGCATAGCTTTTTGGTTTTATGTAATACTACTTATATGTTTTTGCTCTTGTCGGTGGTGCTTTCGGCATCCTAACTAAATCAAATCCCAAAGTCAGTGATTCTTCTTGGAGTTTTTCAGTTTCAGGTCTTATATTTATGCCTTTCATCTGCTTTAACTTTTTAATGTGGTATAAAGATCCAATTTTATTATTTTTGTATGAGGGCTACCCAGTTTTCCTATCACCATTAATTGAAGAGACTAGGTTTTGCTACAATATTATTTTGATCAAAAATAATTGCTCTTTTCTAACCACTGTTGCTAAGTATGACAATATAAGAAGATGACAATTTAATTGTAAAGGTCAAAGATGGCAGTTTTAGATTTGAGACCCCTTTGTTTTTTACAATGACAGGTTACCTTTATAAGTTGGGACAGTGTCCAACTTTCCTTTTTTAACTTGTTGTCTTTCCACAGGCCGGACTTTTACCACAGGCTGTACTTTATAAGGATTAAAATCTCGCTTGTAGGTAGTACCAAGATCAATTTTCCCCTGTTTGGGTTTGTATTCTTCAGGTATGTGACGAGGCTGCTTGACTACTTCATAAGGGCGATAATCTGACCTGAAATATATATATGTATATATGTAAAACACAGCCTACTGGCTCTTCTGTTTTGTTTATTTCAACACTAAAATCTTCAATTCTGTAAATGAACAATCTAAGGCAATATTAAAATACTAGATGATTATTTGAAAGAAACAATTGAATTCTTTTATATGCTTATATTCAATGACAAATAAGAAAAGATGTGAAAATCCTAGTTTTTAAAAACTGAAATAACAGTTCCTCAATTTGATCTTAAGTGAGTAAAATTCTCAACTGGTGAATTTTTAAATCTAATATAGAAGGAAATCTGAAGAGAAAGATTTGATGAGCTGAGAATTTTGTCAAGATTAGCTTTGTAGTCACTTTTCCCAAAGTCACGTATTCCTATGTAGACTGTACTTGGCATAGTTCCCTCTTATGGAAGTCACAATATCTTCCTATTTATTGTCCAATTGATCCCCAACACTGGCTCAGACAGATGTGAGCCTTTCTACGATTTTGGATCTATCAGAAGCCCTGGCCACGGATGGGAATGAAATGGCAATCTAGCCATCTTGTATATTATATACCATTATTATGATAGAGGTGGTACTTCAGGGCCTAAGACAGTCCCGTGGAATGAAGGCTGATTGGGCTTCCTGAATCCAAATCTTGGCTCTGTCAATCAATAGCTGCATAACCTTGGGTAACTTAACCTGTCTATACACTAGTTTCTTTATAAAGATGGATAATCTTTACATATATCATGTACACCATAAAGTTAAAGATACACACTGTCAATTTTGACAGTTACCTTACTGAGCTACAATTATGTTAGAATAAAAAGTCTTGTACAAGTTCACAACAGTTTCTTCCTGAAACATGCAGTATGGAATGACACTTATTCTTTACACTGCAGATAAGCGACCCTTCCATTTTCTAGTTAATATGATCATCATGAATGAGTCGTCCTGGAGTTCTAAGCTCCTGCTTTTAGGAATGTTGGGTACCTACTCTAGGTAGTGGATATTGTACTAGTTTTCTGAAAACAGAATGCTGAGAAAACAATGGCTGTCCATCCTGCAGGTGTAGAGCACTGAAATGAATCCAGTATCAACTGGGACGGTTTTTCAGAAGTTATAAGAGGCATGTTTACATGACCTCAAAAGCTAAATTAAAAAAAAAAAAAGTAGAGTGGCAGAGATGACATTTACAAAGGAAAGTATCTAACTGATATTTATAGATTGGGTATTAGCTAGGGAACGAGAGAGGGAGAATTCCAAACCGGGAAGTTAAAGTAAAGAAGCAAGCAGGGTTTGATAATCTATGCAGTAATTATGGAAGAAATTAGGTCTATGCTTAATGATAATTTAAAGTATCAAATAGGATCATGATAAAATTAAATCTGTATGTTTAAAAGATTGTGATGGCAAGCTAAAGTATTAGGTACCAAACAGAGATGCAAAAACTAGAACACACACATGTATACATACCCACACACATGTATACAATACACACACGTGTGCGCACAAATTAGTGAGTAGAGGCATTCTTCTACACAATGGTAACAGTGCAAAGTCCATAAATATGAGATATTTTAGTCAATTAAAAAAGTCAATAGAACTTTTTGGTTTTCCTTTTTTTCTCTTTGCCAATGTAACTTAATTTTTATCTTTCTGCTTTTCTCAAGTTGTGAATTAATTTCTTGCTTCTCAAATTAAATTTAAGTCAAATAACTAGTTAAATTTAAATAGTAAGAAAACCTTATTAAGACCAGAGGAATAGGGCAAAAAATAAGGAAACCATTTTTCAATATTTACTTAAATGTGGTTACTCCTTCCATTTTACCACGGTATGCTTGAAATCCTTGCTTTGGTTTAAGACTCTGAGGTGGAAGAACATCGTCATATTTTGGATATTTTTCCAAATACTCCGTCGTGGGGCAAGATACACCAGAATGTTCATAAACCCTTGTGATTCCATGTGGACAACGATGCCGTCTGTACAAACAAATAAACTGAAACATTATTTCCCTTAAAAACATCTTGAGTGGTCATTGAATGTTAACAGGTGCCCAATGACTTTAGCACTTCCTAACTTTAGCACAGCTTTCCCCTCTGTATTGGTGTTTATGAAAATAATAAATCATAGTGTAGCTTTATATAGAAAAATGATTTTGCTCATAAAAGTTTAGCTACTTCTAAGTGACTGAAGCAGGAAAGCTAGCAAGAGAACTTCCTAGGTGTCTGGCACACGTGTTTTCTGTTTAGGTTTTACCTACAACAGATACTAAGATGTTACTTTGAATCAGAGTATAGCTATAAAAAGGAGGAGGCGGAGCACAGCATCTGTTTTTTGGTAGTGGTGGTGGGGCATGGGATACAGTAGAGGCCAGAGAGACTGGAGCTGGGGGCTGTTGTGCAACATCCTGGTTACACATCTCCTTTATGCTTCCACGTGTCTAAGAAACTCTAAAGTCAGAAGACTCATGAAACTCTGCAATGTCTGCTGAAAATGACGTGTTGGAAAGTGCTGAAGTAATTTTGTCCTACACAGCGTCCAAGATACTTGGAAAATCCAGGAACGAAGTACATAGGTCATGTTTATATAAAAGTTCTGATAGAGCTGCATTGATTAACAAAACACAAGTTGAAACCTTGGAATTTCTCAATGATTTTATTGTCCACAAAAGCAATGCACTCACAGTATAACTTACCTAAGACTGTGGACAGATATAAGACATAACAGTGCAGACAAATTATAAAAGAAAGCAAAATCCTGCTAGTCTAACATGTGCAATCCTTAAAAGACAATTTTCTTCCTTCTGCTTTATAGTTTTGCTGCCAGTTATAGCTGTTTACACTTGTTAAACTTCTCTGTCTTTTTGAAAAAGCGGCTCACAGAAATGATGAAATCAGGCGTCCCTAATGGAAGATCAAAAGAATTGAATTTTACTTTCATGAGAGAGAAAAGATGGCATTATGGTTTGAATCTGAAATGTTCACGTGTTTTGAACCTTTGCTTTCCAGCTGATGGAAACATTCTGGAAGGCTTTTGGGAGCTGGCATCTAGCTGGTAGAAGTAAGTGGTTAATAGCAGCTCTTGAAAGATTAGAGCCTGGCTCTTGATTCCAAAGGCTTTCTACTTCCTAGTCTGCCAGCATGTAAAAAGCCTTGCTTCATGTTCTACAAACAAGAACTCCACCATGCTTAACTGCCAGGGACTGCACACTCTGAAACTGTATGGCCAAAAAGACCTTCCTTTCTCTGTTTTTGTCTGGTACTGCTACCACAGTGGTATTTAACAGATAGTCTTCAACAGCAAAAAGAATAGGCACAGATCTTCCTTCTTTCCTTCCAACAAGCCAGGAGGCAAAAGGTGGGAGGTGGTATGGGTAGGGATGATGGTGAAGAATCTTTGCCCCATTTTGAGACAGTGTCCCATAGAAATAGTCAAAGTTTAAAACCATTGGCTTGGTGGAACTATGTATGTCATAGTAACCACCCGTTTTATCAAAGATTCTTGTACCTCAGTTATAAAACTGAAAGCAGCCAAGGCAGTGCTCTCAAAACAACTAAGCTTTTGCAAGGGACATTTCAGTAGAAGTTATTAGCCATGCTAATACTCATGCTCTTTGGGATAGTGATATTATTTTGGAAGAATGGAAAGTCTCTAATACAATGAATTTCCTGATGGGTGGATGGAAAAATAACTTATTTTATAAATAAATTCAGATTCAAATACATTTTTTCTTACACACCAGATTTTGCAGATTCAAGCCTTAAAAGTTGTTTCAATCCTTACAAACATACAAACAATGTATATTACAAAAGGGGCAGAGAAACTGCTCTCAATCAACATGTGTTGTAGGTGGTTGCCCTTAGAAGGGGATTAGAAATACAAAGGACTTGGCGTTACTCATATTTACTTAGCAAAGGTGATCTAATTCCTGGGTCAACAGTGAGGCTGAGGAAAGAGAAGAATGTGTTTACTGGTGGTGTAAGGTTGTTAGGCAGGACTTACAAACCGAACCTGAGGTGAGAACTATTGCCATTTTTGTCTATCAGGAAGACCTCAAGAGAATGCTGTCTGGACAGGAATAAAAATAAAGTTTAGAGGATGGAAGGCTCTGGATGGCAAACTAAAGACCAAGGATACTGTTCTTTTAAGTTAACCAGTGGAATTGGTGGGTGATTCCATCACTTACCAGCCATATTTGCTCATACTACTTAGCTGGGCTGAACTGTATTTTAGCTTAAATCTCTGGATAGGAAACCTCGGGGAATGCAAAGAAAATAAGTTTTGCCCAGGAGCCAGCCAAGTGGAGAATGGGGGCACATTTAGCAGAGCAAAAGCGGGGCCCTCCTCCCGTTCAGGCAAGGGAGTCCTTAGGGGGTGTGCGCAGAGACGTGTCCGCGGGGCTCGCTGCTCTGCTGACGCCACACCAGGCGGATGTTTCTTACCCGCAGATGCAAATCTGGCACAGACACCAGTTCCTCATGCTCTGTGCTCCAGCGTCCTTCTCCGCAGGGCTGCAGCTGGCACCTCAAAGCAGCTACAGCGTCTGCCGTCGTCAAGGCGACCGCGGCATTCCAAGTTGAAAGGAATCGACGTGACTTCCGGTGGCGTTCTAGACGCGCGCGGGTCAGAGGTCACCGGCCCACAGGCCCCGCCCCCCGGTTCCCGCGACTTCCGGTCTGAGCTACTCCTGGAGCCTTAGAAGCGTGGGTGAAGTGTGGCGCGGAGCCGGTGAGTTGGGGGGACTTGCTAGGGACGCTGGCGATCAGACGGTGAGGTGACGGAGATCCGGGGGGAGATTGTATCGGTACGGCTGAGCGAGGTGCACCTCGTAGGGACCCAGGACCCCCGGCGGCAAAGACTCCAGGAACCCAAACAGGCAGGGCATGCAGACCTGGGTTTGCTTTTTTTAATCGGAGAGAGGGATAGAAGATGTGTCATGCACCTGTTGTGTTCATAAGCACGTGATCCAAAACTTTTAAGGACGCTCAGTGCAGTCACAGGGCCGAAGTTCTTAGGTCTGGTGAAAGCCGGCAAGCTTGACAGAAGGACAGACTTTCAGAGGGGCCGAAGTAGGGAAGGGCGGGTGAGTGTGTGTGTGTGTGTGTGTGTGTGTGTGTGTGTGTGTGTGTGTGTGTGACTTAGCAGGGCGTCTCTGTACCTGAGTGTGTGTGTGTGTGTGTGTGGTGACTTAGCAGGGCGTCTCTGTACCTGACTCCCAACTGCGTGATTCATAGCACTGCAGATCCGGAAACCCCCAGCGCACTCCACAAGTACTGTCAGCAAGATGCCTAGACTTTACAATGGAACTTGGGCCTGAACGACTGTATTCCCTCAGGGCCAGAAGGAAATAGATGTGGCTAAACAGTCACTGGGCTCTCAGTTAAGGAATCGGAGGCGTCTTGTAAGCCTCCAGCATCTACCTCTCAGTTTGTCCATTTGTTTTTGTTTGTTTGTTTATTTTTGCTGTTGTGCACACACCCCCATTAGATTTTGTACCATTTTTTAATTTGTATTTAATTTTTAGTAACAGGAAGTAGCCATGGTGCTCAGTGGTGTTGACAAGATGATTCAACTTCAGAAGAACACTGCCAACATTAGGAATATCTGTGTTTTGGCTCATGTTGACCATGGTAAGACTTTTAAAATTGGCTTTTATTAACAAAGGAGAAATGTCTCTGTTTCATTGGAGTGATGAACGCGATGCTTGCTAAGAAGTTGTGTGTGTGTCATGTCAGAGAAGCATACTGTAGAACGTTTGAAATAAATGGATTAACTGGTGATTGGTGTTCTTCACAGTATGTCACACAGTGCTTTTGAATTTGAATTTTTGTTAAAATATGAAAACATTTTTTGGATATGGTAAGATGTCTGTGGCCTTGGTAGAATGTATCTCCTCTAAATCCTATTTAATTCACCACGCACTGAGTGAGCATTTGCTAAGTTTGCTTTGTTAGATTTATCCGAAGTTAGACATTTATTAGGCCACCTGCCCAGCTGGAAAGGCTTTGGGGATGGTTCAGGGCAACATGATGAGATAGGGGTGGGGGTGTGGATAAGAGTTTTGAGAACTGGAGGATTGGGTAGCCAGGCTGAAGAATTGTCAGACATGCCCCTTGAGGGGCTGTAGGTGATAGGGGAGACAGGCGGTTTAAATGGAGGGCTGGAAACGGGCAGAAGGAAGCCAGTGCTGCTAAAGTGCAGATGCTCTTTGGTAGCTGTGGATCGGCGTTGCCTTTACCGTCTGCTTCATTCTGAGTCTACTCTTCATTTGAAACTCTTCTAGTAGCAGGAGCGGCTCAGCATTTAGAAACCTGTTTGAAGCCAAAGCTACATAGCAGTTTAAAGGTGAGGAGGAAGCAGGCGGGATCCTGACACACACCTCACCATTCCTGTGAGGCTCGAAGAAAGGATTAAGTTCTCTAGCTCTGGTTAGACATCTGAACTCTGAGGTCTTTTCACATGACTTTACATTTGAGTGTCAGTGTGCAGCCTATGTAAAAGGAGGATAATGAGGATCTCTCGTCAGTGGTGAAATACGTAATCTCGAAAATGGTCATTAACATCTTTATTAGCATGTTAGGAGCCATTAGGAAACAAATAAAGCAAGGGCAAAGTACTCAAACTGTAGATTAGATTAGATGGTAAAGGTGCTTGAGTGGGTTAAAAGGCAGGAAAGAGGCTTGATGACTCTTGTCTTAGCTTGAGCTCTGAAGAGAAGGTGGGACAGAGAGAGGATGGATCACTTGTAAGAAGATCCAACTGACATACAAATAAAGTATCAGTTACTAGCCTGGCCATGGATTTATGATTATGTGTACATGTTTGGAAGATATGATATCTAGCCAAAGATTTTACTTTGTTTCTTTATTAATTCTTTTTTTTTTTTTTTTGCTCTGAGAATTAAATAGCAGATTGACTAGTGTGTATATTTCAAATATCAAACATTGCTGACCAAGGGATTCAGCCTTGCCTAATAATGCAAAGTCTCTTCTTTTGTGGTACATTCTAATGGATGTGTGTTTGCCATACTTGTACTTAAAATGAATTCAACTCTGTTGCACAGCAGGAAAGTGATGTTCCAGGATTATATACTAACATACTATGTAAGATCTTCAGGGGTCCCATTGATTACTCTCTGGTTTATACTGTTATACAGATTCCACAGATTATATTTTCAGACAACAAAAAGCTACTGTATTGTAGGAAAAAAATCCAACATTTGTTCAGCCCACCCAACTGTGGAAATTGAATATGCCCACATCATTCTTTAAACATGGGTACCTGTTTATGATGCTTGAAATTGTGTTAACTTTGGCAGTATTCTAATAAAGGTAACTGTATATGTATATCTGATTATGTAAAGACTTTCTTTTACTTTACTATAGAGTCCAAGTTTAATTCTTAGCTGAACTGCATTAGCTACTTCGGTGTAGCCCTCCACAGGCAACAACAGGAAAAAAAAATTTCTTTTTTTTTTTTTTTTTTTTTTTTTTTGGTTTTTCGAGACAGGGTTTCTCTGTATAGTCCTGGCTGTCCTGGAACTCACGCTGTAGACCAGGCTGGCCTCGAACTCAGAAATTCGCCTGCCTCTGCCTCCCAAGTGCTGGGATTAAAGGCGTGCGCCACCACCGCCCGGCAAAAAAAAAAAATTTCTTATTGAATAAGTTATAATCATTTAACTGGTCAGGGTCACACATAGGTAAATATGACAGAAGACCATGTATTGTAGTTTCCTGGTGATGATTTACCCAGAATACCTTTTTGAGCTAAATTCTATTGTTGTCCTTTTGCTTTCTGAGCTTTTCGGGCCTAAGTTTGTAAGTTTAATTAATTGTATGGGATGGTTGGTAAGTTACAGTAATCTTGATTGATTTCTTAAAGCTACATTGTAACTAATACAAACATTGTAAGAAGTGGTTTATATTTTGATTCTCATAATGGTTTGCCTCATCAGTTAAAAGTCTTAGGCCATGGGTAATTTTCTCAGCAGTATCTGCCACATCAACATTCAGCAGAGCAGCATTCTTGAAATTCATAAGCTCACTGTGCAAAATTAAAACATCCAGAGAGGTGTTAGAATTATGCCAAATATACTGCAAGTGTCTTTAAACTTTTTCCTAATTGTAATGACTACCACTGTAAATTTTAGAGTTAACACGAATCTAATGGTTTTTGGCATGACTCTATAGACGGCCCCTTAATCTTAAATTCTGAACCTCCTTCCAATAATTTGAATAGGATAAAGAGCATTAATCCATTGTTTCAAAGGCCTACCTAAATCCTGAAATGTAAATAAATAAAATATCTAATTAAAAAAAAAAAAGTGGTAGGAGAATGGGAGATTTGAAGGTGATACAAGGATGGGTTTTAGAGTTGTTCAAATCTCACTACATTGTGTGTGTGTGTGTGTGTGTGTGTGTGTGTGTGTGTGTGTAATTCTCAAAAAATAAAATAAACATAAAAAAAGTCTTTAGTATATTTTACTCTGTAAAGTCTGCCTCAACTTAAGAAAATTTCTGTGCTTAAAATTAATCTGACAACTTTTCAAGTGAGACTGTTGAGGTCTACAGGGAGATAATACAGCTTTATAGAATGCTAACCCCTTTAAACAAATGTATTGTAATTACTGTTGTTTTAACAGGAAAAACTACTCTTGCTGACTGTCTTATATCTAGCAATGGAATCATCTCCAGCCGCCTGGCAGGCAAGGTATGTTGTTGGATTTGGTAAATGCTTGTTGCATTTTGATGAGTATTAATAAGTTCCCTATAACGTCACGATCCATTTGCTTTGTCCTTTAGTGATGTAAACATGTAGAAGGAACTGACAACCCATTAATATACAGTAGATGTTGAGAAAAAGCTCACTTTCATATTGTGTTTTGTTGCATTTGTATTAATCCTATATTATATAAATGCAGAACTGACATGTGGCAAGTCAGCTGTTACATGACTGCAAGTTTTCACAAATGGATGTGTTGGCTGATTTAAGAGTAAGGCAGAAAAGCCATTATGTGATGGAAAATAGGAGTAATGACCAGTTTCGGAGTGTTACTCTTGTTTGAGTGGAGCTTTTGCCCAGAGACCAACGGAATGTGTCAGTTACCTAAGATCTTGAAGATTAGCCTCAGTAACCTAAGAACCAAAGGGAGACTTGAGGATCATGTTGAAGGTACTGCTTTGGGGGCTGGTGAGATGGCCTAGTAGGGAAAAGCGCTTGCTGTGGGGCCCTATGTCCTGCATGGGATAGTGAGGCAGACCACTCATGCGTGCATACACACACACACACACACACACACACATACAAATGTAACTTTTAAGAGAAAGAATATGTGTTCTACCTGTAAGTTTAGAGAGTTTATTCATAGTAACAAAATAAATTCATAAATAGTAAAATAAATTCATAGTAACAAAATAAAGAGATATTTCTCTCTGTAATGGACCCAGTACATAATCAACAGGATTGTTCAAGAATAATGAGATGAGATGGGAAAATAGAGAAACAAAATTGAATCAACAAAGTGGATGCTGGAAACTTGGAAGGCAGGATTGTAAATTTGAGGCCATCTGTGTGGGAGCTGGCAGGTTGGACTTAGTAATGAAGTACTCGTGATCCCCCAACTTGAGAAGGCAGAATGACAGCAACCAAAGTAAGAGGAAATAAAATAAAGTGTAATTAAGGGAGATATAGAAACCAGATGTGTTATAGAAAGTACTAGTGAAGCCAAAGACAACAACTAACAAATTTAAACTTACAGCCACACTGAAAATATTGCCCTAGTGTAAACTGGACTTTAGTAACCTATCACTGTTGGTTCATCAGTTGTAAGAATGCAGCATACCACACAGTAATGAACATGTGAATAATAAGAGAAGCTGTTGGGAGGGTGTTTGTGAGAGCCGCTATACTTACTACATGTTTTCTGTAGACATAAATTGTTTTAAACGATAAAGTTTGCTAATTAAAATCACAACAGTGTGAACAACTTGTGATCACTCTGACTCAAAACTTTCCTTTTCTTTCTAATTTCCATTGTTGAGGCATATTTGGCACTTTAACCAACTAGTGCCATTTTCTGTACTTAGGGAATAGATGAAGTCGAACAGATATAGACCTTTTAAATGACTGTCTTAAAGAGGAACAGAACTGATAATATCAGCAGGATAGATCAAGAATGAGGAATAGATGGTAATGGGAATGAGAAATGCTGTAGAGGTTTAAGAACTAGAATAGAACGATCAACTGCATGCCAGTAAACTTAACACTGTGATCATTTAAGAAATTGAGTTGGTTGGGAAAAATCTTTCCTTTCACTGAATAGCCTAAATGGCTTAAATATTATTTAATTAAACATTATATTAAATTAATATTTATATTAATGTTATTAATTATTAATATTATTAATTAATATTATTAATTTAATATAAAATTGATATTATTTAATTAAACGTGCCTGTTCTGATTTAACTGGATGGTAGTAAAAGAACAAATAATTTTAGTTCTACCTGAAACAGTAAAAACTGTAGAGGAGAGAAACCCAGCAGTAGGGCATATCTATCAATCCCAGGGCATTGGGAGTAGATGATAAATCAGAAGTCTCTTTAAGGTTACCAGGAGAAGAGAATTTCATGTCAACCTTCTGACTGGGATGAAAACGTTACTGTTACAAATCAGTGGTAAAGAGCACTTGATGCTCCTGTGAAAATCTGGGTTCTGGGTTCTGTTCCCAGCATCCATGTGGTGGCTCACAACCTCTGTAACTTCAGTTCCAGAGGTTTCCATGCCCTCTTCTCGTCTGTAAATACTGTACACATGTGATGCACAAGACATGCATGTAAGCAAAACACACATACATAAATATAAATGAAATCTTTAAAAAATTCTTTACTAGCAAACTGTTTGTTGTAAACTAGTATTATTTAAAACAGTAGTTCTTTATAACTGAAATGAACATGTCTCAACCAATTTAAGAATGATTTAAACATGACTATATTAATGGATTAAAGGACAAATTATTTCAAAGATATAAAGGATATTCAATCAAATATAACACTATTGCTGGGCGGTGGTGGCGCACGCCTTTAATCCCAGCACTTGGGAGGCAGAGGCAGGCGGATTTTTGAGTTCGAGGCCAGCCTGCTCTACAGAGTGAGTTCCAGGACAACCCGGGCTATACAGAGACCTGTCTCGAAAAACCCAAAAAACAAAACAAAACAAAACAAAAAAACACTATTGTGATAGGTCCCTCACACAAAATAAATTTAGAAGATAATCTTTTTTTTTTTTTTACAAAATTACAATAAAGATTTAATAAATTAAAATTTTAATTATGAAGTATTAAAACTTTTCTATTCATAAATATGTAAGATTGGTTATTGTATCCTTGTGCTGTTTGCATTTTAACTTCTGAGTTACAATGTTTTGGAGATTATAGCTATAACAACAAGGCAAAGTAATGTGAGTTTTGGAAAGGAAATAACTTGACTAATAAATGCTAGGACTCTGTAGAAAAGAAAAAGGTAAGGGGCTGGAAGATGTAATGTAGCCAGTAGAAAGATGGGCTTCACACAGGACACTAGTGGGAGATGAATGCCAAATAGCTAAGTCAGGACAGTAAAAGTTGGGAAATTACATATGTAAAAAATGAAATACTGTGCTGATTTAGAAATTGATGAGATCGTGAAGAAGCCAGAGGAATATTTCACTGTTGAGTGTAGACTAGTTCAGCTACTTTAGGGGGGGAAATGTGGAAATATCTGGTAGCATTGAAGATGTGTAAATTTAGTGATTCAGAAATGTTACTTCTAGACAGTGTGCAAGAGATACAATACCAATATCTTTTTTATATATTTAACTTTATGTATATGGATGCTTTTGCCTGTAAGCATGTCTTTGTACCCTGAACATGCAGTGCTAGCAGAGGCCAGAAGACAGCACAGATCCCCTGAAACTGAGCCGCCATGTGGGTGCTGGGAGTTGAACCAGACAGTACTTTCTACTACTGAGCCATCTCTCCAGTCCCAATCCAAACTTCTTATCAGCTCACTCACATGGCTTAGGAAGAGTGAGTTTACGTGTGTCCATCACTGGTAGACTGACCAGTAAATGTGGTAGGTTTAGGAGGAGAATCTTAATGAGTGACTCATAGGTACATCCATCAAAATGGTCGCCTTGGGAACTTAATATTGAGCACCAGAATGTGACTTGATATATCTATCATCTCTGTATCATCTATATGTTTTCTATTATATAAGGCTTAAAGCTTGCTACTCAGAATAGCTGTGGGAATGGACGTGTTTCTGAAAACCACGGAATTCGTGTAGGATGCGAAAGCATAGAAATTGGTATTAGCACATTATTCTCAAGGATTTTGATTGAAAGAGATGAAACTACATAAAGTTAAAATTTTATAGTGGAGAGAAATATTGATGTAGTGCCAAGTAGGACTTTATCTGTAAGGAGCGAAGCTTTGGGAAAGCCGTCTGCTGAGTTTCGGTATTGTAGGTATTTTCTACTGTGTCATTGTTTTAAAAAGGAGAAGACCCATGCACATTTAAAATGGAGAAGAGTTAAGTCTCATCCCCCTAAAGACCCCCTGTTCCTTTTGATCTCATCAAGTACCTCTGGATAGGAAAACAAGGCTGCATTATGGGGAACAGGAAGAACCCCAGCTCCGTTTGCGGATTTCCTTTGTGTGAATCCTTTGTGGCTGAGGTGTAGATGAGCAACACTAAGGGATGCAGTGTGTGGTGCATTTGTGGCAATGCCTTTCAGTTTGTCTCAGTGTTATCTTGACTAACCGCACCTCTCCAGCACCTTACCACTTAAACACACTACCGAGAGCTGTATAGAGCTTATACGTTGAAATGAAACTAAGCCCATTTTAATGTTGCATTGTAGACACTGGAAAGTAATGATACATATGTTGTGCTTTTCCAGTTAAGGTACATGGACAGCAGAGAAGATGAACAGGTCAGAGGGATCACCATGAAATCCAGCGCCATTTCACTACATTATGCAGAAGGTAAACCGTCTGTGTTCTGTTTGTCTGTTTGTCCTCATGCCCCTTCTCTTTCTGAATTAACCGCATTCCTCGGTTCTTTGCTTTGTGTCCCGTGCATCTCATTCTGGCCTCTCTGACTCTGTTGTCAGTCAGGCTGTGCAGGCTTGGATGCAGATGGGGACCTCTGACTGGCTTGAGGGCAGAAGAACTGGCAGTTCACAGCTGCCTGCCTCCAGCAGGTGATTGTGTGGATTTCTTCACAAGGAAAGTCAGGCGCTAGAACTTTTCTGGCTGGTCCTTAGCCTTCCATCTCCTGACTGGACCCTCCTTCTGCTCCGAGGCTTGTGTACGAGATCTGGAGTCTTAGTTATGTAACTGGGGGCTGCTCTGACCACTGTTACTCTGTTACCTGTTACTCTGACCAGCACTATCTTGACATCTGCAAGTGCAGACGTCATTCTGATAGTAACACATCACACTCTGACAGAAATGGTCAAACAGATGCCATGAGATGTATGTTCACAAAAACTTTGTATTAGGGAAAACCTGCCGGAAACTTAAATGTTAAGAGGAAAATGACGACTTGTTACATCCATGCCGTGGAGTATTATACATCTGTTGAATGCTTAAATATACAGAATTATAATTACATAGGTCACATGTTTGTAATTATATAGAAAATGGTATGTTAAGAGACAGAAAAGCGAAGTATTTCTGTGAGGTGTGAATGTGCATATATGGAAATAAGAAAGGCTTCCGCAAGGATACATTTTATCTACTGGGATACATTTATCCCAGTAGATATCTCCAGAAACTGGATTATAATGAAAGTTGTGCTTTTTAAAATATTTAATTTTACACTGTTAGAAAACTTTATGCAAGATGTACATTTTGAAGAAAATAATAAAGAGTTATTTCCCTAATGGAGTGACCTGTGCTTCATCCTTCACAGTACAGTATCTGTGGCTTCAAGAGAGGCACCGTGTGGTGTGTGGCCATTTTCATTGACAATGCTCTCTTCAAACCATTTTTATATCAAACTAGTTTGGGGACTTTTAAGCACGTCAGTTTACAGTGTGTAGTATTTCAAGTAACACTCCTATTTGTTTTTAAATGCTACCTCTCTTATTGAGGAGTCTTTCCCATTCTGTGGCCCAGGGATCTTGCCACGCTATTTTATAGACTTGAGGACATTGTACCTTGTCATCTTTCACTCTCATACTGTCCTCTAGCGTCAACTTTAGTGGTTGTGCCCAAGCTTTGTCTCTGTTCTCTATCACCATGCTGAGCTACTTTATTCAGATTTGCTTCTACACCAGTCTTTCTGGTAGAGGCTGAGATGCAAGCTGCCTTGAGTTAGGGCAGGATGGCTTATTGAGTGTACGTATATAACTAGAGATACTTTTCATGAAGAATTTTGAAAAAAATTTAGACTTTTATTTGAATGACATTTTGTTAGTTTCAGGGTCTCATAACCCATGCTGGCTGGAAACTCAGTGTCTAGTGGAGGCTAGGCTTGAACTCCTTGTCTTCCTCCTTCCAGCCTCTACCTCCCAAGTATAGGGATTACAGCCGTGCATCGCCATGTTGACTGTGTGTAAGACAGACTGACCACATCAGGCCAGTTTTTTGAATGTTCCTTTTGGAACGCTACTCTTGTCTTTAGGTTTGGTTGTCTTTTTCTTACCTATGCTTTTATGCTGTGTGCTGTTATAGGTTTGTCGCAGTTTTCCAGTCCCCTCCTGTGTCTGACTCCATGTCCCCACACTTATTGTTCCTTTACCTCGTTTCTGTTGCTTACTGCTTTGTTTTCCTGTGTTCCCAAACACACAGGCTTAAGACGTGACCGAGCTTTTCTTTTTATGTGAGTCTCTTGCAGAGGCTGCACCCGTGGATTAGTTTTTCTTCAGTTCAATAAATATCAGACATGTTTTTCCGTGAGCATCGACCGACAACCAGAAGGGACTTTAAGCCAGGGCTCACTGTTCTTTTTTTTTTTTTTTTTTTTTTTTTTAAAACTTTATTTATTTATTTATTTATTTATTTATTTATTTATTTATTTATTATAGGTACACTGTAGCTGTCTTCAGACACCTCACAAGAGGGCATCAGATCTCATTGCAGATGGTTGTGAGCCACCATGTGGTTGCTGGGATTTGAACTCATGACCTCTGGAAGAGCAGTCAGTGCTCTTAACCACTGAGCCATCTCACCAGCCCCTCACTGTTCTTAATAACACAAAATTTAATTTTCTTAATCTACCACATGGATTGGGAATGTTGACTGACATTTTCTCAGAACTGAATAAGTATCCTCTCTGTAGTTGAGAACTGATTCTCCAGAGTGGTATTTCATGCTGTGAGGTGGGACAGCCTAAAGAAGACCTTAGGTGGAGGGGAAGAGGTGCTGTGGATAAAGAAGCTCTGGGTTGTTTTTATCACCTCCTTTTCATCCCGTCTGATGGCTTCTTAGTTCAGAAATCTTTATGAAATGTCAGTTCTTTCCTTTGGCCAGACGCTTTATGAAACGGACTCCATTTTGTTACTTTTTTCATTCTTTCCTTTCATTGAAATAGAAAGTCTTTGAGTTTAAAAGGACAAGCTAACAGTCTTGGAACAATCTAGAAATGATGGAAAGCCATCAGAGTGATCCCATGTCTTGCATCTTCCAGAGGTTCAAATTCTTCTGTGGAAAATGAAGTCTAGTATGTAGTTATGCCAGCACTTGTTGTAAGTACTAGAATTCTATTGTGCAATGTTTCTGTTTCTTACCCACCACTCACGCCCCTTATACCAAGATTCCATTGATGTATCTTGTCATTTCAAGAATTTGCAAATTCTACAGCAGTGGTCCCCAACCTTCCTATTGCTATGACCCTGTAATACAGTTCCTCATGTTGTGGTGATCCCCAATTGTAACATAATTTTTGTTGCTGTTTCCATAACTAATTTTGCTACGGTTGTGAATTGAAATGCTAAATGTCTTGTGTTTGTATTTTCCAGTTGTCTTAGATGACCCCTGTGAATGGGTCATTTGATCCCCAAAAGGGTTGTGACCTACAGGTTGAGAACCACTGCTTTTCAGCATCCTCAGATGATACAGTGCCTTGGAATCTTTTAGAATGCACATATAGCATCTATATTCAAATTTTAAACAATTTGAAATTTATGGACTGGTTTTTGAGTAGTCTCTAAAGGGATATTGCTGACATTTCTATTGTACAGTCATTTTGAATATCTATGAGGAAGTATTGCCACTGCAAAACATTTTCATCTTTCATTCAGTCATTTTAAATAAATTTACAAGTTTGTTTCTTTCGCAATAATAGTATATTTTACTATAGGATATTGAGTAAAATACAAGAATGGAATACAAATCATTCTTAATTTTACTTCATTATATCATTGACTGAGACAGTCTGGGTGGGACTGATGGACTAAGGGCCAGTACCATATCATATTTTTGTGCATTTTGACTGAAAAATCAGATTTAATTTCCCTCTTATTACTACGGCTATTTTTTTTTTTTCCATTTTGTGAAGCACGTAGTTGATGCCAGGCTTAAGGTAAAACCTGGCGGTTGAACTCCGAGCTAGATGCCCCATGCATGGCTCTGTTTAATCCTCCCGGCATCCCTCTGAGACGGTCATCCTTATTTTACTTACATGCAAACTGGACTTCAGAGATTAAGGACAGTAGTCTTAGAATATAGTAGCAGGCCAAGTAATTACATTTCCAGCCTGTTCACTTGGATCAGGAGTCTGTTGGAAGGTAGGCCAGGCTCCGACTAATTCTTCCTGAAGCTTCATTTCTTTCCACCACAGATGTACTGGGATTACTCCTGGACATCTTGTGGCCAGTGTTACCCACATCACTGTTGTCCTTGGTCATTGCCCAAGATGTAAGCCACATGGTCTGGCCTCTCTTGGTGGCTTTTCCATATTCCTTTGTGGTTCTAACACCTCCCTGAGCCTCCTAGTATTCCTTCTTTACCAAAACTTCCTCTGCAGACTTTCCAAGGCAAACATCAGCACATCCTCAGCATCACTAATGATGTTCCCTCTTCCTTCCTCTGACCACACTTCTTTCCTTAAGTTTCTTTCATGTTTCTTATGTCTGAATTAGGACATGGGATTGCCATTCTTACCCAGAGTCTTATTCCAATGCTAATTCTATCCTGTTTTAAATTCCTTCAAGGCTCCTGCCGTTCAGTTGCTCCTTTTTTTCAGTATTATGAACTCCTGATTACGTTCCCAGATGATTTTGACACCTGACTCCTAATTTTCTTTTATGTGTGACTTCTCCTGTTGGGTCCAGGAAGGAAGCCAAGAAAACTCACTTCAGAGGCAAAAGCTTTAAAACAAAAGCTTTATTTTTTGAGTATTCAGGGAGGCAGCCATTTCAAGTTCTCAGCCTTGTCCCCAAGGAGAAGCTATATTTCATTTTTAAAGGATAAGAATACAAAGCAAGGGTGTCCAATTGAGTGTTATCCAATTGTATTTTGACATTATGGGTTAAGCTAGGAGTACCCGTTGGAGACTGGGCCATCTCCAGGGCACCTGGCTTCAAGGTCCTTACTTCATTCTCCTAGACATTAGGAGTTCAGAGTGATACGGGGACAGAGGAAGGAGTGGGTCAGCTGCTTATAGTTGGCATAATAGGCAATTCGTTACATATTTTTACATTTTACAACTTAGGCGCCTTGGTTTAGATCACAGCACTTTCTATATTCTTTACTGGTTAACAGACAATTAAGAAAACATTTCGAGAAGTGGGATTGGTGCTCATTCCTAGGCCTGGGAACATGAACTTGTTTGACCCTGCCATGAAAATGGAGGAGACATTGTCTTTGAGATGGCTGGACTCAGACAATTGTCTCATAGGTTCTCCCTGAGATGTCTGGCCTTAGACAACTGTTTACAGCAGAAGCTGTCCAGTCGTAGAGAAGTCCCCAGCCTCCCTAGTGCCTGGGACCTTGAATTTAGTTTCTGAAAACAAAAATGTAGTACTTAGAATAAGTGGGTTTTTTGTTTTTTGTTTTTTGTTTTTGTTCCCAACTCTCCAAGATAGCTTTCACCATGCCTAAAATGACTTCTTTTATGCGTTGGCCTTTCAGTAACAATGCTGTTTAATTTTCAACTTCCTTACATGCTGCCATGGCTGCTTTCTGGATTCCAGCATCACCTGGAACTGACCAGCTTTGTCATTGCAAATTTAAACACTTGTTGAGCCTCATAGGACACACTTCTCCTACCCACTCAGCCGTCTATACAGGATTCTTTCAGCCTCTGAGTCTGAGAGCAGCCTGGACTACATAGATCTCATCTCAGGGGCAATAGAAAGTTCAGCATGTGACCCACTGAGGAGTAAAACTGTACCCAGTCAGTAGTAAGAACAGTCAGATTTCAATGCTCTCCTCTTTACTGCCTTTGCTTTTCCCTCCTCCTTTGCCCACTTTTTATCTCATAAGATTCCGAGTTTTCTGAGCCCCATCAGCCTCCTTTACTTGATCTGTGCCTTCTACAGCACAGGGGTATCTTTTGACCAACCGTCTTCCCCACATCTTCATCCAACATTGTTTCTGCTTCCTTCACCGTCTAGCACTTCCTCCAACAAAGCTCCATCCTGATAAAGTTCATTCCCTACACCTCTTCCTCTTCAGCCTTACAGGCCAGCTTTCCATTGCTTTCCTACGAAGCCTTGCTCATTCTCCCCAACAGCTATTTGAAACCTCTTGGCAGTTCTTCAACATACCCCTCAAACTCCTTTCCACAGATTCAGCAGACATTGCTGTTTTCTTTATTGCAGAGAAGTCTTAATGGTCTGCCACCATCCCTTAAAATGTAACTATGACATCTTTGCCTATCTTCTGTCTTTAGGAAAGATGTGTGCTCTGGATTCAGGCCCCACTTAGCGTCTTTCCATCTGTGTCTATCTTCTTTCAGCTCTGGCTTCTAAACACAGCTATGTATGTACACAGCTCTTTTCCACCTGAGTTGTCTTTGCCTTCTCTCTGGCCCAAGTTTCCTACTACTGTCATTCTCTCGACTGCTCCGATAGGCCCAGCATCTTACAGTAATGACACATACTGGCAAGGTGACATTTGCAAGAGGATTGGACCTTAATCTATGACCCCCCTCCCAGGGTGGTGTAGCAGAGAGAGACACCAGCACGTAATGACTCAGGGTAGCGTGGGAGTACAGCTGTTCTGTTTACCACCACCACAACAGGCTTTCAAAGGGAGGGCTCGTCTCTGTGATGTAAAGTCCAGGATGTGGCCGCAGTCCTGGTAGCTGGTGTGGACTGGGATTGTACTGAAGAAAACCAAAGCGAATGAAGCAAACCGTGGGCAGCATTACATGGTCCAGTTTGTTTCGGGTTGGAGGCAGATCCAGAGGGGCTTTTGGATGGGCTGCAGCCAGAGGGAAGCCTACTTTTTTCATTACTCCCAAGTCATTAATCTCTTCCTACCAAGCCCTCACCTTGACACTCTGAGTCTACACCACACCTCATATGCTGAACCTGCTCATGACGACAACCCCAGTTGTCTTGCTGTGTCTTCTCACTTCAGAATGCCTGAGAAACAAGGCCATGAAATTTACCCTGAATCCAGCCACAGGGATGCGTTTCAAACAAGACTTGAAGATTTCTGTTACAAACTGGGAAAACCATTCCTATATTTAAGACATGTATATTATATATAAATGCATATAATACAATATTTCCACAAATAGAAGATAGAGTGTCTTATGCCTTATAATTCTATCAAATGATAAGCTGTGTTAGCATTTTGTTGTGGCTACAAAATACCTGAAATAATTCACTTAAAAGAAAAAGTTTATTTTGGCTCAGGAATGTGGAGGTTTTGGCCCAGGCTTGTTTGGCTGTGGTTGAGTTAGCACACCATGGATGGACCATATACCAGAGGAAGTGTCTCACTAGGAAGTGAGAGAGAAAAAGGAAGGGACTAGAGGGCACTGTGGGTGACTTAAGACTTACCACTGGGCCCCACCTCTTAAGGGTTCTGCTATCTCCTGGTAGAGCCAAGCTGAGGACTAAGTCTTTGAGAGATAAGCCAGATTCAAACTACAGAGAACACTCTATTATTTGTCTAACCTAGCCTTACACAATGATTTAAAACATAGGAAAACAGTGGTAATGTGGAGGGAGACCTGTAGTCTAGCACTCTGCAGGTGCTATGTAATTTATGTGTATAGTTGTGACTCTGCCTTCTTTCAGAAATGTGCATCACATACCTCAGTCTCTGTTTATGTTGCTACTATTTTTGGTCAGACTCAATTTTCCTTTTCTAATACACTGAAATATAAAAAAGATACTTCCGATCTTTATCTGAAAGGCAAGTTTTTCTTTTGTTGCGGGGAGTTTTCCCATGAGCTTTCTTCATGAGCATCAATGGTCACCTACTGTGTTTTTTTTTTTTTTTTTTATAAATAATTTATTTATTTTTGAACATGAAATGCTTTTTTATAGCATGTTTCACAAGGGGAGGGGGTAAGAGGGGCCAGATGGTGGAAAAGTACAAAATCTTCTTGGCCTGTGCCTTGAAACATGTCATGGTCTATACGGTACACTGCCTTGAATTATGATCTACCTGCTGTTCTTCAGAAGATATGGTACACTGCTTGAGTTATGGTCTCCCTGCTATTCTTAAGATGATATGGTACACTGCTTTGAGTCTATCTGCAGTTGCTAAGCAGGATCTTGCAGTTGCCAAGCTTCAGAGGACATTGTGCAGGTGGGGAAAGGTAGGGGGTGAGGGTAAGGGCGAGGGTCCTGGCTTCTGGCATCTCCCCCTTCTCTGTTTAGTTAGAGAAGGCATCTTATGATCAATCCCAACTATGTGAATTTTGAATTTGGATGTCTAATTATGGGGGGTCTTAGACAAGTTCACAACCCCAAAACACTGATGTGAGATGAGTCACATCGATGGTCGAAGGCTTTAGGCTGTCGACGATGGGCAACG
>NW_021620849.1:4985507-4993108 GCF_004785775.1 Grammomys surdaster
TGGGGGGTCTTAGACAAGTTCACAACCCCAAAACACTGATGTGAGACGAGTCACATCGATGGTCGAAGGTTTTAGGCTGTCGACGATGGGCAACGTCAAGGGACTCCGATGTGGGTGAAAGGAGGGTGAGGGCCCTGTCTTAGGCCATGTAGGCTGCACCCACTCCCAGCACCACGCACTCCTTTTCGGTTGCATTGGGTGGGCCCCTGGGAAGTGGACCTACAATAATCCCGTCATTGGGCTAACTCACAGCCATCCTAGTCCCTTGTAAATGTTCAATTTACCAACCATTTGTCAGTTTGGGGTGTAATATTGTCATAAAGGAAGGCTCCCCAATGTTAGCGGCCATATCAAGGGCGGCCTTGGTTTAGGAAAAAGCCAATTTTTGTTGTGGTGATCAAGAGGCCAAGCTCTCTATCGAGAGAAACGGGGGCAAACCCAGGCATACCAGGAACCCTTCTGGAGGGCGTGGAAGTCTAGCGGTCGACCGTAGGGGGGAGGCAGGGGAGCTGGCAGCTGTGTCAGTCTCCTGCAGAGTCACTTCTGGATCCTCTTCAATTTTCGGCTGATGGTAATGAACTTCAACCGTCTTCTTGATGGCAGCATCAACCTGGTTCCGTGGATGACAGGTCGCGGGTTTTGATCTCTGTCTCGCTTAATCTTGATGTCCTGCGCACATCCTCTCAATGAGGGTCCGTCCAGAGGGGTCCGTGCCTCGAGCCCCACGTCTGGGTGCCACTTGACCCGACTGGCAGGCCCTAGTTATTCGTGGGGGCGAGGAGGACTGCAACCTGCTATTCTTCAGAAGATATGGTACACTGCTTGAGTTATGGTCTCCTTGCTATTCTTCAGATGATATGGTACACTGCTTTGAGTCTATCTGCAGTTTCCAAGCAGGATCTTGCAGTTGCCAAGCTTCAGGGAACCTTGTGCAGCTGGGAAAAGGTAGGGGGTGAGGGTAAGGGCGAGGATCCTGACTTCTGGCCCATCTGGATTAGAACTTCTAATGGCAGGCATCACGGGTGATTCATTTTTGCCTGGAAAGAAAAAAGAAGGGGATTCTCAGGGAGATTTCTCTTCCCTGGATGTAAATTATTATTCATCGTATTTATGGTTGGGCCTGGCTTTGTGAGTGTATCTATTTTTTTTCATTAATATTTATGGTAGCCGGTTAGCTGTGCCTTCTGTGGTATTGGACAGGCATATCAGTCCTCGGATCCATAAGGGAACTGGGTCTGGGGCATTCCCTTTACGGGTATGAGGGTCCTTCCCCATATCTGTGGCAAAGTTTTGTTGGTCTTGGTGGTGCCCGAGGTCACCAACATGGTCAGCAAGAGATTTGCCATGAGCTTTCAGCTTAAGAGAGAGAAGAGTGAACAAGGCATGATGGAGAGTATTTCAGGGGGGGCTCCTTCTGAGGGGGTACCGTTCCCCCTCTTTTACTTTTAAAGCCAATTTTTCAGAGTTCTTGTAAAATCAGGGCTGAAGCGCCAACAGTTGCTCCTTCTACACTCAGAGAGTCATGAAGACCTTATTTAAGGATATATAAATCTATATTTATAATCTTTTGTCAAAGGACTTTTATAGCACCACTGACAATTAATCAGACTATATGATATATCGATTGGAAATAGCTTTTTCTACTTTTTATGAGATTACCTCTCTTCTGTCAATTAACTGTTGAGGAAGTTAGGGTTTACCTCTCTCTTGAGAATATTGATCAGAGATTTAAGTTCTTTTGTGGAGAGCTTAAAATAGGATCTTAGCCAATTTGCAACTCCTAGAAACTTTTGAAATTAATTTAAGATAAGTAAACTCCCTTTTTAAAAAAAATCCTTTATCTGTGTGGGTTTTTTATTGGGTATTATACGTATTTACCTTTCAATGTTATCTCCTTTCTCATTCTCCCACAAGATCCTTTATCCCATACCCACTCCTCCTAATTTTTGTGATGGTGTGCTCCAAACATCCTCCCAGTCCCATCTCCCTGCTCTCGAATTCCCACACAGTAGGGAATCCAAACTTTCGGGGACCTTGGCCCTCCACTTTCACTGAAGTCTAACAAGGACACCCTCAATTCCCTATACAGGTGTGTGAGTCCCTCCCTTTGTGTTCTCTGGTTTAGACTTTGGGAGTTCTGGTTGAAACTTTTGATACTCCTTCTAGAAAGGACCAACGAATTCATACTTTGGTCTTCCTTCTTCTATGTGAGTTTTATGTGGTCTGTATGTAGGTTCTTAGACATTGTGAGCTTTTGGTCTAATATCCACTTATCAGTGAGTGCATACCAAGTATGTTCTTTTGAGATTGGGTCATCTCACTCAAGATGATATTTTCCAGCTCCATCCATTTGCCTAGGAATTTTGTGAACTGATTGTTCTTAATAGCTGAGTAGTATTCCATTGTATAAATGTACCACATTTTCTGCATCCATTCTTCTGTCGAAGGGCATCTGGGTTCTTTCCAACTTCTGGCTATTATAAATAAGGCTGCTATGAACATGGTGGAGCATGTGTCCCTGTTGTATGGTGAAACTTCTTTTGGGTATATGCCCAGGAGTGGTATAGCTGGGTCCCCAGGTAACACTATGTTCAATTTTCTGAGATATCGCCATACTGCCTTCCATAGTGGTTGTACCAGTTTACAATCCCACCAACAGTGGAGGAGTGTTCCTCTTTCTCCACATCCTCGCCAACATGTGCTGTCACCTGTGTTTTTGATCTTAGCCATTCTGACTGGTGTAAGGTGGAATCTCAGTGTTGTTTTCATTTGCATTTCCCTGATGACTAGTGATCCTGAACACTTCTTTAGGTGCTTCTCAACCATTCGAACTTCCTCAGTTGAGAATTCTTTGTTCAGCTCTGTGCTCCATTTTTTAATAGGGTTCTTTGATTGTCTAGAGTCTAATTTCTTCAGTTCTTTGTATACCTTGGATATTAGCCCTTTATCAGATGTAGGGTCGGTGAAGATCTTTTCCCAATCTGTTGGTTGCCGCTCTGTCCTATTGACTGTGTCCTTTGCTTTACAGAAGCTTTGCAGCTTTATGAGGTCCCATTTGTCAATTTTTGTTCTTAGAGCACAGGCCATTGGTGTTCTGTTCAGGAACTTTTTCCCTGTGCCTATGTATTCCAGGCTTTTTCCCAGTTTCTCTTCTATTAGTTTCAGTGTGGCTGGTTTTAGGTGGAGGTCCTTAATCCATTTGGAATTGAGCTTTGTACAAGGAGATAAGTATGGATCAATTTGCTTTTTTCTACATGCTGACAACCAGTTGGACCAGCACCATTTGTTGAAAATGCTATCTTTTTTCCATTCGATGGTTTTAGCCCCTTTGTCAAAGATCAAGTGACCATAGGTATGGGGGTTCATTTCTGGGTCTTCTATTCTATTCCACTGATCCTCCTGCCTGTCTCTGTTCCAATACCATGCAGTTTTTATCACTATTGCTTTGTAGTACCGCTTGAAGTCAGGGATGGTGATTCCTCCAGAAGTTCTTTTATTGCTGAGAGTAGTTTTCGCAATCCTGGGTTTTTTGTTATTCCAAATAAATTTTAAGATTGCTCTTTCTATCTCTGAGAAGAATTGAGTGGGAATTTTGATGGGGATTGCATTAAATCTGTAGATGGCTTTTGGCAAAATAGCCATTTTTACTATATTAATCCTTCCAATCCATGAGCATGGGAGATCTTTCCATCTTCTAAGATCTGCTTCGATTTCTTTCTTCAGGGGAATGAAGTTCTTGTCATACAGGTCTTTTACTTGCTTGGTTAGGTTCACACCTAGGTATTTTATATTATCTGTGACTATTTTGAAGGGTGTCATTTCCATAATTTCTTTCTCAGCCAGTTTATCTTTTGAGTAGAGGAAGGCTACTGATTTGCTTGAGTTAATTTTATATCCAGCCACTTTGCTAAAGTTGTTTATCAGGTTTAGGAGTTCTCTGGTGGAAGTTTTGGGGTCACTTAAGTACACTATCATATCATCTGCAAATAGTGAGATTTTGACTTCTTCCTTTCCAATTTGTATCCCTTTGACCTCCTTGTGTTGCCTAATTGCTCTGGCTAGGACTTCCAATACTATATTAAATAAGTAGGGGGAGAGTGGGCAGCCTTGCATAGTCCCTGATCTTAGTGGGATTGCTTCAAGTTTCTCTCCATTTAGTTTAATGCTGGCTACTGGTTTGCTGTATATTGCTTTTACTATGTTTAGGTATGGACCTTGAATTCCTGACCTTTCCAAGACTTTTATCATGAAGGGGTGTTGAATTTTGTCAAATGCTTTCTCAGCATCTAGTGAGATGATCATGTGGTTTTTTTCTTTGAGTTTGTTTATATAATGGATTACATTGATGGATTTCCGAATATTGAACCAACCCTGCATTCCTGGGATGAAGCCAACTTGATCATGATGGATAATTGTTTTGATGTGTTCTTGGATTCGGTTCGCTAGAATTTTATTGAGTAATTTTGAATCAATGTTCATAAGAGAGATCGGCCTGAAGTTCTCTTTCTTTGTTGGGTCTTTGTGTGGCTTAGGTATGAGTGTAATTGTGGCTTCAAAGAATGAGTTGGGTAATGTACCTTCTGTTTCTATTTTGTGGAATAGTTTAAAAAGAATTGGAATTAGGTCTTCCTTGAAGGTCTGATAGAATTCTGCACTAAAACCGTCTGGTCCCGGGCTTTTCTTTTTAGGGAGACTTTTAATGGCTGCTTCTATTTCTTTTGGGGTTATGGGATTGTTTAGATGGTTTATCTGGTCCTGATTTAACATTGGTAACTGGTATTTGTCTAGGAAATTGTCCATTTCATCCAAATTTTCCAATTTTGTTGAATATAGGCTTTTGTAGTAGGATCTGATGATTTTTTTAATTTCCTCAGTTTCTGTTGTTATGTCACCCTTTTCAGTTCTGATTTTATTAATTTGGATACTGTCTCTCTGCCCTCTGATTAGTCTAGCTAAGGGTTTATCTATCTTGTTGATTTTCTCAAAGAACCAGCTCCTAGTTTTATTGATTCTTTGGATAGTTCTTTTTGTTTCTATTTGGTTGATTTCAGCCCTGAGTTTGATTATTTCCTGCCGTCTACTCCTCTTGGGTGTATTAGCTTCTTTTTGTTCTAGGTCTTTCAGGTGCTCTGTCAAGCTGTTAGTGTATGCTCCCTCCAGTTTCTTTTTGTAGGCACTTAGAGCTATGAATTTTCCTCTTAGCACTGCTTTCATTGTATCCCATAGATTTTGGTATGATGTGTCATCATTTTCATTAAATTCTAAAAAGTTTTTAATTTCCTTCTTTATTTCTTCCCTTACCTGATTATCAAGGAGTAGGGTGTTGTTCAATTTCCATATGAATGTGGGCTTTCCATTCTCTTTGTCATTTTTGAAGACCAGCCTTAGACCATGGTGATCTGACAGGATGCAGGGAATTATTTCAATTTTCTTATATCTGTTGAGGCCTGTCTTGTGCCCAATTATATGGTCTATTTTGGAGAAGGTACCATGAGGTGCTGAGAAAAAGGTATATTCTTTTGCTTTAGGGTGAAATGTTCTATAGATATCTGTTAAGTCCATTTGGTTCATAACTTCTGTGAGTTTTACTGTATCTCTATTTAGTTTCTGTTTCCATGATTTATCCATTGCTGAGAGTGGGGTGTTGAAGTCTCCCACTATTATTATGTGAGGTGCAATGTGTGTTTTGAGCTTTAGTAAGGTTTCTTTTATGTAAGTCGACGCTCTTGTATTTGGCGCATAGATATTCAGAATTGAGAGTTCATGTTGGTTGACTTTTCCTTTGACAAGTATGAAATGCCCTTCCTTATCCTTTTTGATAGTTTTAAGTTGAAAGTCGATTTTATTCGATATTAGGATGGCTACTCCCGCTTGTTTCTTAGGACCATTTGCTTGAAAAATTGTTTTCCAACCTTTTACTCTAAGGTAGTGTCTGTCTTTGTCACTGAGGTGGGTTTCCTGTAAGCAGCAAAAAGCTGGGTCCTGTTTGCGTATCCAGTCCGTTAGCCTATGCCTTTTTATTGGGGAATTGAGTCCATTGATGTTAAGAGATATTAAGGAGAGGGTGTTGTTGCTTCCTGTCATTTTTGCTAATAATGGAGACATCGTTTGTGTGGTTATCTTCTTTTGGGTTTGATGGAAAAGGATTATTTTCTTGCTCTTTCTAGGGTATGATTGCCCTCCTTGTATTGGATCTTTCCTGCTATTATCTTTTGTAGAGCTGGATTTGTGGGAAGATACTGTGCAAATTCAGTTTTGTCATGGAATATCTTAGTTTCTCCATCTATGGTAATTGAGAGTTTTGCTGGGTAAAGTAGCTTGGGCTGGCATTTATGTTCTCTTAGGGTTTGTATGATATTTGTCCAGGATCTTCTGGCTTTCATAGTATCTGGTGAGAAGTCAGGTGTAATTCTGATAGGTTTGCCTTTATATGTTATTTGGCCTTTTTCCCTAACTGCTTTTAAAATTCTTTCTTTGTTTTGTACATTTTGTGTCTTGATTATTATGTGACGGGAGGTGTTTCTTTTTTGATCTAGTCTGTTTGGCGTTCTATAGGCTTCTTGTGTGATTATGGGCATCTCATTCCTTAGGTTAGGGAAGTTTTCCTCAATAATTTTGTTGAAGATATTTACTGGCCCTTTATAAGTTGGGAATCTTCACTCTCATCTATACCTATTATCCTTAGGTTTGGTCTTCTCATTGCGTCCTGGATTTCCTGGATATTTTGAGATAACAACTTTTTGCATTTTGCATTTTCTTTGATAGTTGTGTCGATATTTTCTAAGGTATCTTCTGCACCTGAGATTCTTTCTTCTATTTCTTGTATTCTGTTGGTGATGCTTGTGTCTATGACTCCTGATTTCTTTCTTAGGTTTTCTATCTCCAGGATAGTCTCCCTTTGTGCTTTCTTTATTGTTTCCACTTCCATTTTTATGTCCTGGATGGTTTTGTTCAATTCCTTCATCTGTTTGTTTGTGTTTTCTTGTAATTCTTTAAAGGATTTTTGTGTTTCTTTAAGGACTTCATCCTGTTTTCCTGTGTTCTCCTCAAGTTTTTTGATAGTGTTATTTACTTCTTTCTTGAAGTCCTCTAGCATCATCATTAGAAGTGATTTTAGATCTGGTTCTTGTTTTCCTGGTGATATGGGGAGTTCAGGACTTTCTAATGTGGGAGAACTAGGTTCTGATACTGGCAAGTACCTTGGGTTGCTGGTGCTTGTGTTCTTGCGCTTGCCTTTCGCCATCTGGATCGCCTTTGTGCTATCAGTGCTGTCTCTGACTGGGGCCTGTCTTTCCTATTATCTAGGTTGTATCAGAACTGTTTGGGATGAGTTTTGCTGCTTGAGTTAGAGCTGAGGCCCAAGATGTGCTCAGTGTTCAGGTGGAAACCGGAAGGGGCCTGGGCTCCGGGTCAGGAGAGGATTCCTGGGTCTCAGTGAGTCCCAGTGGGTCCCAGTGGGTCCCAGTTGCTCCCTGATTGGAGGCAAGAACTGCCACCTCCTAGCCTAAGAAATTGCTTGGCACAGAGGTCCTGTGAGCCCCGCTTCCTCTTGATTCTGCGAGATTGGGTGCAGAGCTGCCTCCCGGGATCTGTGAGTGCTC